>NC_045715.1:441896-506099 GCF_009834535.1 Camelus ferus
CCCCATAAAATATTATGGAGATTAGTTTACAACTGAAAAGAAACTTTGTTTTAGCAACAAGCAATTTGAAGGACAGCTTTCACACCCCTTATCTCTCAGAACTGAGCATGTGAAGAGTATTTCGTTCATCAAGCACAAAGGGAAAGGCTTGCAGGAGAAAATCTTACCCTTGTTCTCAATTGGTTCCTAGTGCTGGTTGAATTTCCTACAGATTTCACTGTAAAACTGATTTGGAGCTAATACATCCCCATATAAATATTGGAGTGTAGTTTGCAACTGAAAAGTAACTCTGTGTTCCCAACAATCTAGGTCAAAGACGGCTTTCACACACACTTATCTCTTAGAAATGAGCATGTGGATAGATTTTATTCATCTAGCACCAAGGGAACGGTATGCAGAAGAAACTTTACTCTGATTTCTCAGGCTGTTTCTATTGCCGGTTTGAAGACCATGCAGTTTTCACTGAAAAATCGAATTGGAGCTATCACCTCCCCATATATATGTATGGACTGAAGTTTGCAAACTAAAAATACACTTTCCTTTCTCAAACAAGCTAGGTAATGGAATGCATTCAACACATTTATCTCTCAGAAATTAGCTTGTGGCTAGAAGTTCGTTCATCTAGCACAAAGGGAACGGTATACAGAAAACTTTTACTCTGATTCTCAGTCTTTTCCCTAGTGCCGATTTGAAGTTCCTACAATTTTCACTAAAAAACCGAATTGGAGCTAGTACTCCATATATATATGTATGGAGGGGAGATTGCAACTAAAAAGACATTTTCTGTTCCCAACATTCAAAGTGACGGAAGGCTATCACACACAACATATCTCTCAGAACGGAGAATGTGGATTGACGTTCGTTCACCTAGCACAATGCGAACGGGTTTCAGGGGAAACTTTTACCCTTGTTTCTCAGTGTATTCCTAGTGCCGGTTTGATGTTCCTGCAGTTTTCACTGTAAAACCGAGTTGGTAGCTTATACCTCCCCATATAATATGAATGGAGTGTAGTTAGTAACTGAAAAGAATCTTTCTGTTCCCAACAAGCTTAGTGAAGGTCGGCTTCCACACAAATTAATCTCTCAGAACTGAGAATGTGGAGAGAATTTCGTTCATCAAGCAGAAAGGGAACAGGTTGTAGGGGAAACTTTTACTCCGGTTTCTCAGTCTGTTTCCTAGTGCCGGTTAGGAAGTTCCTGCAATTTTCACTGTAAATCCGAGTTGGAGCCTTGAACCTCCCCATATTATATGTATGGAGTGGGGTTGCAACAGAAAGAAACTTTGTGTTCCCAACAAGCTAGGTGAAGGACGGCTTTCACACACACATATCTCTCAGAATGGAGCATGTGGAGAGATGTTCGTTCATCTAGCACAAAATTAACGGTTGGCAGGAGTAACATTTTCTCTTGATTCTCAGTCTGTTTCTTAGTGCAGGTTAGTATTTTCTGCCGTTTTCACTGTAAAGACGAGTTGGTTCTAGTACCCCCCAATATATATATATATGGAGTGGTGTTTGCTACTGAAAAGTGACTTTGTGTTCCCAACAAGCAAGTTGAAGTACGGCTTTCACACACACTTATCTCTCAGAACTGAGCATGTGGAGAGACGTTCGTTCATCTAGCACATAGGGAACGGGTTGCAGGGGAAACATTTACTCTGGTTTCTCAGTCTGTTTCCTAGTGCCTGTTTGAAGTTCCTGCAGTTTTCACTGTAAAACCGTGTTGGATCTAGTACCTCCCCATATATATGTATGATGTGGAGTTTGCAAATGAAAAGAAACTTTGTGTTCCCAACATACTAGGTGAAGGACGGCTTTCACACAAATTTATCTCTCAGATATGAGCATGTGGAGAGACGTTATTTCATCTAGCACAAGGGAAAGTGTTGCAGGGGAAACTTTATTCCAGTTTCTCAGTCTGTTTCCTAGTGCCAGTTTAGAACTTCCTGCAATTTTCACTGTAAATCTGAGTTGGAACTATTACCTACCCAATATATGTATGGAGTGGATTTTTTTGCAACAGAAAAGGAACTTTGTGTTCCCAACAAGCTAGATGAAGGACGGCTTTCACAGACAATTATCTCTCAGACCTGAACATTGGAGAGAAGATCGTTCATCCAACACAAAATGAATGGGTTACAGGAGAAACGTTTTTCTCATTTTCTCGGTCTGTTACCAAGTGCCGGTTTGAATTTCCTGAAGTTTCAACTTTTAAACCGAGTTTGAGATTGTAAACTCCCCATATATATGTATGGAGTGGAGTTTGCATCTGAAAAGAAACTTTGTGTTCTCAACAAGCTATGTGAAAAACGGCTTTCACACACACTTATCCCTCAGAAATGAGCATGTGGAGAGACTCTCGTTCATCTTGCACAAAGTGAAGGGTTTGCAGAAGAAACCTTTACGCTGGATTCTCAGTCTCTTTCCTAGTTCCGAATTGAAGTTCCTGCAGTTTTCACTGTAAAACCGAGTTGGAGCTAGTACTTCCCCATATATATGTATGGAGTGGAGATTGCAACAGGAAAGAAACATTGTGTTCCCAACAAGCTAGGTGAAGAACGGCTTTTCACACACACATATCTCTAAGAAAAGAGCATGTGGAGAGACGTTCTTTCATCTAGCACAAAGGGAAAGATTTGCAGGAGAAAGTTTTACTCAGTTTTCTCAGTCTGTTTCCTAGTGCCGGTTTGAATTTCCTTCAGTTTTCACTATAAAACAGAGTTGGAGTTCGTACCTCCCCATATATATGTATGAAATGGAGTTTGCAATGAAAGAAACTTTGTTTTCCCTAGAAGATATGTGAAGGACGGCTTTCACACACACTTATCTCTGAGAAATGAGCATGTGGAAAGACTTTCTTTCATCAAGCACAAAGGGAACGGGTTGCAGGGGAAACTATACTCTGGATTCTCAGTCTGTTTCCTAGTGCCGGTTTGAAGTTCCTGCAGATTTCACTGTAAAACAGAGTTGGAGCTCGTACCTCCCCATAAATATGTATGGAGTGGAGTTTGCAAATGAAAAGAAACTTTGTGTTCCCAACAAGCTTAGTGAAGGTCGGCTTCCACACAAATTAATCTCTCAGAACTGAGAATGTGGAGAGAATTTCGTTCATCAAGCAGAAAGGGAACGGGTTGTAGGAAAAACTTTTACTCCGGTTTCTCAGTCTGTTTCCTAGTGCCGGTTAGAAGTTCCTGCAATTTTCACTGTAAATCCGAGTTGGAGCTTGAACCTCCCCATATATATTTATGGAGTGGGGTTTGCAAGAGAAAAGAAACTTTGTGTTCCCAACAAGCTAGGTGAAGGACGGCTTTCACACACACATATCTCTCAGAATGGAGCATGTGGAGAGATGTTCGTTCATCTAGCACAAAAGTAACGGTTGGCAGGGGTAATATTTTCTCTTGATTCTCAGTCTGTTTCTTAGTGCAGGTTAGTATTTTCTGCCGTTTTCACTGTAAAGCCGAGTTGGTTCTAGTACCCCCCAGTATATATATATATATGGAGTGGTGTTTGCAACTGAAATGTGACTTTGTGTTCCCAACAAGCTTGGTGAAGGACGGCTTCCACACAAATTAATCTCTCAGAACTGAGCATGTGGAGAGAAGTTCGTTCATCAAGTAGAAATGGAACGGGTTGTTGGAGAAACATTTACTCCAGTTTCTCAGTCTGTTTCCTTGTGCCGGTTAGAAGATCCTGCAGTTTTCACTGTAAATCCGAGTTGGAGCTTGAACCTCCCCATATATGTATGGACTGGGGTTTGCAATAGAAAAGAAACTTTGTGTTCCCAACAAGCTAGGTGAAGGACGGCTTTCACACACACATATCTCTCAGAATGGAGCATGTGGAGAGACGTTCGTTCATCTAGCACAAAGAGAACGTGTTGCAGGAGAATCTTTTACTCTGGTATCTCAGTTTGTTTCCTATTGCTGCTTTGAAATTCCTGCTGATTTAGCTGTAAAACAGATTTGGAGCTAGTACATCCTCATATATATATTTTGGAGTGTAGTTTGCAACTGAAAAGAAACTCTGTGTTCCCAACAATCTAGATGAATGACGGCTTTACACACAATTATCTCTCAGAAATGAGCATGTGGATAGATGATCTTTCATCTAGCACAAAGGGAACGGTATGTAGAATAAACTTTTACTCTGGTTTCTCAGTCTGTTTCCTTGTGCCGATTTGAAGTTCCTGCAGTTTTCACTGATAAACAGAATTGGAGCTAGTACCTACCCATATATATGTTTGAAGTGTAGTTTGCAACTTAAAAGAATCTTTGTGTTCCCTACAAGCTAGGTGAAGGAAGGCTTTCACACACACTTTTCCTTTGTAAGTGAACATGTGGAGAGGCGATCGTTCATCTAGCAAAATGGAACGGGTTTCAGGAGAAACTTTTACTCTGGTTTCTCAACTGTTTCCTAGTGCCGGTTTGAAGTTCCTGCAGTTTTCACTGTATAAACGAATTGGAGTTATTCCCAACCCATATAATATGTATGGATTTTAGTTTGCAACTGAATAAAGTTTGTTTTCAAAACAAGCTTGGTGAATGACGGCTTCCTCACACACTTATATCTCAGAAGTGAGCATGTGGAGAGATTTTCATTCATCAAGCACAAAGGAACGTGTTGCAGAAGAAAATTTTACTCTGGTTTCTCAGTCTGTTTTCTAGTGCCGTTTTGATTTTCCTGCAGTTTTCACTGTAAATCCGACTTGGAGCTAGTCCCTACTCATAAAATATATATGGATTATAGTTTGTAACTGAAAAGGAACTCAGTGTTCCCTAAAAGCTAGGTGAAGGGCGGCATTCACACTCAAGTATCTCACAGAAGAAATCATTTGGAGTGACGGTCATTCATCTAGCACAATGCGAACGTGTTACAGGGGAAACTTTTACCCGGGTTTCTCAGTCTATTTCCTAGTGACGTTTTGAATTCCCTGCAGTTTTCACAGTAAAACCGAGTTGGAGATAATACCTCCCCATATAATATGAATGGAGTGTATTTAGTAACTGAAAAGAATCTCTGTGTTCATAAAAATCTAGGTGAAGGACGGCTTTTACACACACTTATCTCTCAGAACAGATTATGTGGGGAGACGTTCGTTCATCTAGCACAAAGGGAAAGGAATGCAGGAGAAACTATTTCCTGGTCTCTCAGTCTTTCTCCTAGTACCGTTAGGAAGTTAATTCAGTTTTCACTGTAAAATATTTTTAGAGCTGGTAAATCCCCATAAAATATTTATGGAGATTAGTTTACAACTTAAAAGAAACTTTGTTTTAGCAACAAGCAATTTGAAGGACAGCTTTCACACACCCTTATCTCTCAGAACTGAGCATGTGAAGAGAATTTCGTTCATCAAGCACAAAGGGAAAGGCTTGCAGGAGAAAATCTTACCCTTGTTTCTCAATTGGTTTCCTAGTGCTGGTTTGAATTTCCTACAGATTTCACTGTAAAACTGATTTGGAGCTAATACATCCCCATATAAATATTTGGAGTGTAGTTTGCAACTGAAAAGTAACTCTGTGTTCCCAACAATCTAGGTCAAAGACGGCTTTCACACACACTTATCTCTTAGAAATGAGCATGTGGATAGACTTTTATTCATCTAGCACCAAGGGAACGGTATGCAGAAGAAACTTTTACTCTGATTTCTCAGGCTGTTTCTATTGCCGGTTTGAAGACCATGCAGTTTTCACTGAAAAATCGAATTGGAGCTATCACCTCCCCATATATATGTATGGACTGAAGTTTGCAACTAAAAATACACTTTCCTTTCTCAACAAGCTAGGTAATGGAATGCATTCACACACATTTATCTCTCAGAAATTAGCTTGTGGCTAGAAGTTCGTTCATCTAGCACAAAGGGAACGGTATACAGAAGAAACTTTTACTCTGATTTCTCAGTCTTTTCCCTAGTGCCGATTTGAAGTTCCTACAATTTTCACTAAAAAACCGAATTGGAGCTAGTACTTCCATATATATATGTATGGAGGGGAGTTTGCAACTAAAAAGACATTTTCTGTTCCCAACATTCAAAGTGACGGAAGGCTATCACACACACATATCTCTCAGAACTGAGAATGTGGATTGACGTTCGTTCACCTAGCACAATGCGAACGGGTTTCAGGGGAAACTTTTACCCTTGTTTCTCAGTGTATTTCCTAGTGCCGGTTTGATGTTCCTGCAGTTTTCACTGTAAAACCGAGTTGGAGCTTATACCTCCCCATATAATATGAATGGAGTGTAGTTAATAACTGAAAAGAATCTTTGTGTTCCCAAAAAGCTAAGTGAAGGATGGCTTTCACACACACTTATCTCTCAGTACAGATCATGTGGAGAGACGTTCGTTCATCTAGCAAAAAGTGAAAGGATTGCAGGGAAACTATTTCCTGGTTTCTCAGTATTTCTCCTTGTACCGTTAGGGTGTTAATGCAGTTTTCACTGTAATATAGTTTTAGAGCTGGTAAATCCCCATAAAATATTTATGGAGTTTAATTTGCAACTGAAAAGAAACTTTGTTTTCCCAACAAGCTAGGTGAAGGACAGCTTTCACACACATTATCTCTCAGAACTGAGCATGTGGAGAGTATTTCGTTCATCAAGCACAAAGGGAAAGGCTTGCAGGAGAAAATTTTACTCTTGTTTCTCAATTGGTTTCCTAGTGCTGGTTTGAATTTGCTACAGATTTCACCGTAAAACTGATTTGGAGTTAGTACATTCCCATATAAATATTTGGGGTGCAGTTTGCAACTGAAAATTAACTCTGTGTTCCCAACAATCTAGGTGAATGACGGCTTTCACACACACTTACCTCTTAGAAATGAGCATGTGGATAGAAGTTCGTTCATCTAGCAAAAAGGGAACGGTATGCCGAAAAAACTTTTACTCTGGTTTCTCAGTCTGTTTCCTAGTGCCAGTTTGAAGTTCATGCAGTTTTCACTGAAAAACAGAATTTGAGCTAGTACCTTCCCATATATATGTATGGAGTGAAGTTTTCAACTAAAAATACAGTTTCTGTTCCCAACAAGCTAGGTGATGGAAGGCTTTCACACACATTTATCTCTCAGAAATTAGCTTGTGGATAGACGTTCGTTCATCTAGCACAAATGGAACGGGTTGCAGGAGAAACTATTACTATTTTTTCTCAGTCTCTTTCCTATGGCCGGTTTGATGTTCCAGCAATTATCACTGTAAAACAGAGTTGGAGCTTGTACCTTCCCATATATATTTATGGATTGGAGTTTGCAAGTGAAAAGGAACTTTGTGTTACCAACAGGCTATGTGAAGGACGGGTTTCACACATAATTATCTCTAAGAACTGAACATGTAGAGTGACGTTCGTTCATCTAGAACAAAGGGAACGGTTTGCAGGGAAACTTTTACTCGGGTTTCTCAGTCTGTATCCAAGTGCCGGTTTGAATTTCCTGCAGTTTTCACTCTAAACACGAGTTGGAGCTTGTACCTCCCCATATATATGTATGGAGTGGAGTTTGCAAATGAAAAGAAACTTTGTGTTCCCAACAAGCTTGGTGAAGGACGGCTTCAACACAAATTAATCTCTCAGAACTGAGCATGTGGAGAGAAGTTCGTTCATCAAGTAGAAATGGAACGGGTTGTAGGAGAAACATTTACTCCAGTTTCTCAGTATGTTTCCTTGTGCCGGTTAGAAGATCCTGCAGTTTTCACTGTAAATCCGAGTTGGAGTTTGAACCTCCCCATATAAGTATGGAGTGGGGTTTGCAATAGAAAAGAAACTATGTGTTCCCAACAAGCAATTTGAAGGACGGCTTTCACACACACTTATCTCTCAGAACAGAGCATGTGGAGATACGTTCGTTCATCTAGCACATAGGGAACGGGTTGCAGGTGAAACTTTTACTCTGGTTTCTCAGTCTGTTTCCTAGTGCCGGTTTGAAGTTCCTGCAGTTTTCACTGTAAAACCGAGTTGGATCTAGTACCTCCCCATATATATGTATGATGTGGAGTTTGCAAATGAAAAGAAACTTTGTGTTCCCAACAAACTAGGTGAAGGACGGCTTTCACACAAATTTATCGCTCAGATATGAGCATGTGGAGAGACGTTATTTCATCTAGTACAAAGGGAACGTGTTGCAGTGGAAACTTTTATTCCGGTTTCTCAGTCTGTTTCCTAGTGCCGTTTAGAACTTCCTGCAGTTTTCACTGTAAATCTGAGTTGGAACTATTACATCCCCATATATATGTATGGAGTGGAATTTGCAAAAGAAGAGAAACTTTGTGTTCCCAACAAGCTAGATGAAGGACGGCTTTCACAGACAATTATATCTCAGACCTGAGCATGTGGAGAGAAGATCTTTCATCCAACACAAAAAGAACAGGTTGCAGGAGAAACGTTTTCTCATTTTTCTCAGTCTGTTTCCAAGTGCCGGTTTGAATTTCCTGAAGTTTCAAATTTTAAACCGAGTTTGAGCTTGTAACTCCCGATATATATGTATTGAGTGGGGTTTGCAACTGAAAAGGAACTTTGTGTTCTCGACAAGCTATGTGAAATACGGCTTTCACACACACGTATCCCTCAGAACTGAGCATGTGTAGAGACGATCGTTCATCTAGCACAATGTGAACGGTTTGCAGAAGAAACTTTTACGCTGGTTTCTCAGTCTCTTTCCTAGTTCCGAATTGAATTTCCTGCAGTTTTCACTGTAAAACAGAGTTGGAGCTAGTACCTACTCATATATATGTATGAAGTGGGGTTTACAACAGAAAAGAAACTTTGTGTTCCCAACAAGCTCGGTGAAGGACGGCTTTCACACACACTTATCTCTGAGAACGGAGCATGTGGAGAGACGGTCGTTCATCTAGCAAAAAGGGAACGGTTTGCAGGAGAAACTTTTTCTCTTTTTTCTCAGTCTTTTTCCTAGTGCCAGTTTGATGTTCCTGCAGTTTTCACTGTAAAACCGTGTTGGAGCTAGTACCTTCCCATATATATGTATGGAGTGGATTTTACAACAGAAAATAAACTTTCTGTTCCCAACAAGCTAGGTGAAGTACGCCTTCCAAACACATTTATCTCTCAGAACTGAGCATGTGGAGAGACGTTCCTTCATCTAGCACAAAACGAACGGGTTGCAGGCGAAACAACTACTCTGGATTCTCAGTCTGTTTCCTAGTGCAGGTTTGAAATTCCTGCAATTTTCTCTGTAAAATCGAGTTGGAACTATTACATCCCCATATATATGTATTAAGTGGGGTTTGCAAATAAAAATAACTTTGTGTTCCCAACAAGCAATGTGAAGGACGACTTTCACAGACAATAATCTCTCAGAAATGAGCATGTGGAGAGACGTTCTTTCATCTAGCACAAAGGGAACTTGTTGCAGGGGAAACTTTTACCCTGGTTCTCAGTCTGTTTCCTACTCCCGGTTTGAAGTTCCTGCAGTTTTCACTATAAAACTGAGTTGGATGTCGTACCTCCCCATATATATGTATGGAGTGGAGTTTGCAACTGAAAAGAATCTATGTGTTCCCAACAAGCTAAATGAAGTACGGCTGTCACACACACTTATCTCTGAGAACGGAGCATATGGAATGACTTTCGTTCATCTAGCACAAAGGGAAAGGTTTGCAGGAGAAAATCTTACCCTTGTTTCTCAATTGGTTTCCTAGTGCTGGTTTGAATTTCCTACAGATTTCACTGTAAAACTGATTTGGAGCTAATACATCCCCATATAAATATTTGAAGTGTAGTTTGCAACTGAAAAGTAACTCTGTGTTCCCAAAAATCTAGGTCAAAGACGGCTTTCACACACACTTATCTCTTAGAAATGAGCATGTGGATAGACTTTTATTCATCTAGCACCAAGGGAACGGTATGCAGAAGAAACTTTTACTCTGATTTCTCAGGCTGTTTCCTATTGCCGTTTTGAAGACCATGCAGTTTTCACTGAAAAATCGAATTGGAGCTATCACCTCCCCATATATATGTATGGACTGAAGTTTGCAACTAAAAATACACTTTCCTTTCTCAACAAGCTAGGTAATGGAATGCATTCACACACATTTATCTCTCAGAAATTAGCTTGTGGCTAGAAGTTCGTTCATCTAGCACAAAGGGAACGGTATGCAATAGAAACTTTTACTCTGATTTCCCAGTCTTTTCCCTAGTGCCGATTTGAAGTTCCTACAATTTTCACTAAAAAACCGAATTGGAGCTAGTACTTCCATATATATATGTATGGAGGGGAGTTTGCAACTAAAAAGACATTTTCTGTTCCCAACATTCAAAGTGACGGAAGGCTATCACACACACATATCTCTCAGAACTGAGCATGTGGATTGACGTTCGTTCACCTAGCACAATGCGAACGGGTTTCAGGGGAAACTTTTACCCTTGTTTCTCAGTGTATTTCCTAGTGCCGGTTTGATGTTCCTGCAGTTTTCACTGTAAAACCGAGTTGGAGCTTATACCTCCCCATATAATATGAATGGAGTGTAGTTAGTAACTGAAAAGAATCTTTGTGTTCCCAAAAAGCTAGGTGAAGGACGGCTTTCACACACACTTATCTCTCAGTACAGATCATGTGGAGAGACGTTCGTTCATCTAGCAAAAAGTGAAAGGATTGCAGGGAAACTATTTCCTGGTTTCTCAGTATTTCTCCTTGTACCGTTAGGGTGTTAATGCAGTTTTCACTGTAATATAGTTTTAGAGCTGGTAAATCCCCATAAAATATTTATGGAGTTTAATTTGCAACTGAAAAGAAACTTTGTTTTCCCAACAAGCTAGGTGAAGGACAGCTTTCACACACATTATCTCTCAGAACTGAGCATGTGGAGAGTATTTCGTTCATCAAGCACAAAGGGAAAGGCTTGCAGGAGAAAATTTTACTCTTGTTTCTCAATTGGTTTCCTAGTGCTGGTTTGAATTTGCTACAGATTTCACCGTAAAACTGATTTGGAGTTAGTACATTCCCATATAAATATTTGGGGTGCAGTTTGCAACTGAAAATTAACTCTGTGTTCCCAACAATCTAGGTGAATGACGGCTTTCACACACACTTACCTCTTAGAAATGAGCATGTGGATAGAAGTTCGTTCATCTAGCAAAAAGGGAACGGTATGCCGAAAAAACTTTTACTCTGGTTTCTCAGTCTGTTTCCTAGTGCCGGTTTGAAGTTCATGCAGTTTTCACTGAAAAACAGAATTTGAGCTAGTACCTTCCCATATATATGTATGGAGTGAAGTTTTCAACTAAAAATACAGTTTCTGTTCCCAACAAGCTAGGTGATGGAAGACTTTCACACACACTTATCTCTCAGAAATTAGCTTGTGGATAGACGTTCATTCATCTAGCACAAATGGAACGGGTTGCAAGAGAAACTATTACTATTTTTTCTCAGTCTCTTTCCTATGGCCGGTTTGATGTTCCAGCAATTATCACTGTAAAACAGAGTTGGAGCTTGTACCTTCCCATATATATTTATGGATTGGAGTTTGCAAGTGAAAAGGAACTTTGTGTTACCAACAGGCTATGTGAAGGACGGGTTTCACACATAATTATCTCTAAGAACTGAACATGTAGAGTGACGTTCGTTCATCTAGAACAAAGGGAACGGTTTGCAGGGAAACTTTTACTCGGGTTTCTCAGTCTGTATCCAAGTGCCGGTTTGAATTTCCTGCAGTTTTCACTCTAAACACGAGTTGGAGCTTGTACCTCCCCATATATATGTATGGAGAGGAGTTTGCAAATGAAAAGAAACTTTGTGTTCCCAACAAGCTTGGTGAAGGACGGCTTCCACACAAATTAATCTCTCAGAACTGAGCATGTGGAGAGAAGTTCGTTCATCAAGCAGAAATGAAACGGGTTGTAGGAGAAACATTTACTCCGGTTTCTCAGTCTGTTTCCTTGTGCCGGTTAGAAGATCCTGCAGTTTTCACTGTAAATCCGAGTTGGAGCTTGAACCTCCCCATATATGTATGGAGTGGGGTTTGCAACTGAAAAGAAACTTTGTGTGCCCAACAAGCTATTTGAAGAACGGCTTTCACACACAATTATCTCTCAGAACCGAGCATGTTGAGAGACGTTCGTTCATCTAGCACAAAGGGAACGGTTTGCAGGAGAAACAACTACTCTGGATTCTCAGTCTGTTTCCTAGTGCAGGTTTGAAATTCCTGCAGTTTTCACTGTAAATTCGAGTTGGAGCACGTACCTCCCCATATATATGTATTAAGTGGGGTTGCAAATAAAATTAACTTTGTGTTCCCAACAAGCAATGTGAAGGACGGCTTTCACAGACACTTATCTCTCAGAAATGAGCATGTGGAGAGACGTTCTTTCATCTAGCACAAAGGGAACTTGTTGCAGGGGAAACTTTTACCCTGGTTCTCAGTCTGTTTCCTACTCCCTGTTTGAAGTTCCTGCAGTTTTCACTATAAAACTGTGTTGGAGGTCGTACCTCCCCATATATTTATATGAAGTGGAGTTTGCAAATTAAAAGAAACTTTGTGTTCCCAACAAGCCAGTTGAAGAAAGGCTTTCACACACAATTTAATCTCAGATGTGAGCATGTGGCGAGATGTTCGTTCATCTAGCACAAATGGAACTGGTTGCAGGAGAAACATTTAGTCTGATTTCTCAGTCTGTTTCCTAGTGCCTGTTTGTAATTTCTGCAGTTTTCACTGTAATACTGATTAGGAGCTAGAACCTCCCCAAATGTATGTTGTTGTGGAGTCTGCTAGTGAAAAGAAACTTTGTGTTCCCAACAAGCTACTTGAAAACGGCTATCACACACACTTATATCTCAGAACTGAGCATGTGGAGAGACGTTCGTTCATCTAGCACAAAGGGAACGGGTTGAAGGAGAAACTTTTACTCAGGTTTCTCAGTCTGTTTCCTAGTGCCGGTTTGAAGTTCCTGCAGTTTTCAATGTAAAGCAAATTTGGAGCTAGTACCTACCCATATATATGTATGAAGTGGAGTTTACAACAGAAAAGGATCTTTGTGTTCCCAACAAGCTCGGTGAAGGACGGCTTTCACACACACTTATCTCTGAGAACGGAGCATGTGGAGAGACGGTCGTTCATCTAGCAAAAAGGGAACGGTTTGCAGGAGAAACTTTTTCTGTTTTTTCTCAGTCTTTTTCCTAGTGCCAGTTTGATGTTCCTGCAGTTTTCACTGTAAAACCGTGTTGGAGCTAGTACCTTCCCATATATATGTGTGGAGTGAATTTTACAACAGAAAATAAACTTTCTGTTCCCAACAAGCTAGGTGAAGTACGCCTTCCAAACACATTTATCTCTCAGAACTGAGCATGTGGAGAGACGTTCCTTCATCTAGCACAAAATGAACGGTTTGCAGGAGAAACAACTACTCTGGATTCTCAGTCTGTTTCCTAGTGCAGGTTTGAAATTCCTGCAGTTTTCACTGTAAATTCGAGTTGGAGCACGTACCTCCCCATATATATGTATTAAGTGGGGTTGCAAATAAAATTAACTTTGTGTTCCCAACAAGCAATGTGAAGGACGGCTTTCACAGACACTTATCTCTCAGAAATGAGCATGTGGAGAGACGTTCTTTCATCTAGCACAAAGGGAACTTGTTGCAGGGGAAACTTTTACCCTGGTTCTCAGTCTGTTTCCTACTCCCTGTTTGAAGTTCCTGCAGTTTTCACTATAAAACTGTGTTGGAGGTCGTACCTCCCCATATATATGTATGGAGTGGAGTTTGCAACTGAAAAGAATCTATGTGTTCCCAACAAGCTAAATGAAGTACGGCTGTCACACACACTTATCTCTGAGAACGGAGCATATGGAATGACTTTCGTTCATCTAGCACAAAGGGAAAGGTTTGCAGGAGAAACTTTTACTCTGGTTTCTCAGTCTGTTTCCTAGAGCCGGTTTGAAGTTCCTGCAGTTTTCACTGTAAAACCGAGTTGGAGCTAGTACCTACCCATATATATGTATGGAGAGGAGATTGCAACAGTAAATATCTTTGTGTTCCCATCAAGCTAGGTGAAGAACGGCTTTCACACACACTTTTCTCTCAGAAAATAGCATGTGGAGAGACGTTCTTTCATCAAGTACAATGGGAAAGATTTGCAGGAGAATGTTTAACTCAGATTACTCAGTCTGTTTCCTAGTGCCGGTTTGAATTTCCTGCAGTTTTCACTATAAAACTGAGTTGGAGCTCGTACCTCCCCATATATATGTATGCAGTGGAGTTTGCAAATGAAAAGAAACTTTGTTTTCCCTACAAGCTTGGTGAAGGACGGCTTCCACACAAATTAATCTCTCAGAATTGAGCATGTGGAGAGAAGTTCGTTCATCTAGCAGAAAGGGAACGTGTTGATGGAGAAACTTTTACTCGGGTTTCTCAGTCTGTTTCCTAGTGCCTGTTTGTAATTTCTGCAGTTTTCACTGTAAAACCTATTAGGAGCTCGTACTTCCCCAAATGTATGTTGTTGTGGAGTTTGCCAGTGAAAAGAAACATTTGTTCCCAACAAGTTACGTGAAAACGGCTATAACACACACTTATATCTCAGAACTGAGCATGTGGAGAGACGTTCGTTCATATAGCACAAAGGAAAGTGTTGTATGAGAAAATTTTTTCTCTGGTTTCTCATTCTGTTTCCTAGTGCCGTTTTGAAGTTCCTGCAGTTTTCACTGTAAAACCGAGTTGGAGCAAGTACCACCCCATATATATGTATGGATTGGTGTTTGAATCTTAAAAGAAACTTTGTGTTCGCAACAAGCTACGTGAAGGTCGGCTTTAACACACAATTAACTCTGAGAACTGAGCATGTGGAGAAATGTTCGTTCATCTAGCACAAAAGGAACGGGTTGCATGTGAAAATTTTAGTCTGGTTTCTCAGTCTGTTTCCTAGTGCCGGTTTGATTTTCCTGCAGTTTTCACTGTATATCCGTGTTTTTAGCTCGTACCTTCACATATATATGTATGAAGTGGAGTTTGCAACTGAAAAGAAACTTTGTGTTTCCAACAAGCTAGCTGAAGGACGGCTTTCACACAGTCTTATATCTGAGAAATGAGCATGTGGAGAGACGTTCTTTCATCTATCACAAAGTGAACGGGTTGCAGGGGATACTTTTACTCGGGTTTATCAGTCTGTTTCCTAGTGCTGGTTAGAAGTTCCTGCAGTTTTCATTGTAAAACTGGGTTGGAGCTAGTACATACCCATATATATGTATTGAGTGGGGTTTGCAACAGAAAAGAATCTTTGTGTTCCCAACAAGCTAGTTGAAGGAAGACTTTCACACACAATTATCTCTCAGATGTGAGCATTTGGAGAAACGTTCGTTAATCTAGCACAAAAAGAATGGGTTGCAGAGGAAATTTTACTTTTTTTTTAGTCTGTTTCCTAGTGCGTGTTTGAAATTTCTGCAGATTTCACTGTAAACCCGATTAGGAGCTACTACCTACCCATAAGTATGTTGGGGTGGAGTTTTCTAGTGAAAAAATCTTTGTGTTCCCAATAAGCTGGTGAAAACAGCTTCACAAACACTTATATCTCAGAACTGAGCATGTGGAGAGAAGTTCGTTCATCTAGCAGAAAATGAAAAGGTTGCAGGAGAAATTTTTAATCTGGATTCTCAGTCGGTTCCCTAGTGCCGGTTTGAAATTCCTGCAGTTTTAAATTTAAAACCGAGTTGGAGCTAGTACTTCCCCATATATATGTATGGATTGGTATTTGTAACTGAAAAGAAACTTTGTGTTCCCAACAATCTAGGTGAAGTAAGTCATTCACACACACATATCTCTCAGAAATGAGCATGTGGAGAGATGTTCGTTCATCTAGCAAAACGGGAACGGGTTGCAGGAGAAACTTTTACTCTGGTTTCTCAGTATGTTTCCTAGTGCCGGTTTGAAGTTCCAGCAATTTTCACTGTAAAACCGAGTTGGAGCTATTACCTCCCCATATATATGTATGGAGTGGAGTTTGCAACTGAAAAGAAACTTTGTGTTCCCAACAAGCTAGGTGAAGTACGCCTTTCACACACAATTATCTCTCAGATCGGAGCATGTGGAGAGACGTTCGTTCATCTAGCATAAAGGGATCGGGTTGCAGGAGAAATTTTACTGTGGTTTATCTCTATGTTTCATAGTGCCGGTTTGATGTTCCTGCAGATTTCACTGTAAAACAGTGTTGGAGCTCGTACTTCCCATATATATATGTATGGAGTGTAATTTGCTTCTGAAAATAATCTTTATGCTTCCAACAAGCTAGGTGATGGACGGCATTACACACAATTTTCTCTGAGAACTGAGCATTTAGAGAGACTTCTTTCATCTAGGACAAAGGGAACGTGTTGCAGGGGATAATTTTACTCCGGTTTCTCATTCTGTTTCCTAGTGCCGGATAGAAGTTCCTGCAGTTTCCCTGTAAAACCGAGTTGGAGCTAGTACATCCCTGTATATATGTATGGAGTGGATTTTGCAACTGAAAAGAAACTTTGTGTTCCCAACAAGCTAGTTGAAGGACGGCTTTCACACATAGTTATTTCTGAGAACTGAGCATGTGGAGAGAGTTTCGTTCATCTAGCACAAAATGATCGGTTTGTAGGGGAAAATATTTCTATTTTTTCTCAGTCAGTTTCCTAGAATCGTTTAGAAATTTCTGCAGTTTTCACTGAAAAACAGATTTGGTGCTAGAACCTCCCCATATATATATTTATGGAGTGGAGTTTGCAACTGAAAAGAAACTTTGTGTTCCCAGCAAACTAGGTGAAGAACGGCTTTCACACACACATATCTCTCTGTACTGAGAATGTGGATAGACGATTGTTCATCTAGCACAAAAGGAACAGGTTGCAGGAGAAACATATACTCTGATCTCTCAGTCTGTTTCCTAGTGCCGGTTTGAAATTCCTGCAGTTTTCACTGTAAAACAGATTAGTAGATAATATCACCCCATACATAGGTATGGAGTGGATTTTGCAAATGAAAACACACTATGCGTTCCCAACAAGCTAGCTGAAGTTCGGCTTTCACACACAATTTTCACTCAGAACTGAGCATGTGGAGAGACGTTCGTTCATGTAGCACATAGGAACGGGTTGCAGGAGAAACTTTTACTCTGGTTTCTCAGTCTGTTTCCTAATGCCGGTTTGAAGTTCCTGCAGTTTTCACTGTAAAACCGGGTTGGAGCTAGTACCTCCTCGAAAATATGTGTGGATTGGAGTTGACAAGTGAAAAGAAATTTGTGTTCCCAACAAGCTATGTGAATAACGTCTTTCATACACAATTATCTCTCAGAACTGAGCATGTGGAGCGACGTTCGTTCATATAGCACAAAGAAACAGGTTGTAGGAGAAACTGTTTTCTGTGGTTTCTCAGTCTGTTTCCTAGTGCCGTTTTGAAGTTGCTGCAGTTTTTACTGTAAAACAGAGTTGGAGCTAGTACCTCCCCATATATATGTATGAAGTGGAGTTTGAACCTGAAAAGAAACTTTGTGTTTCCAAAAAGCTAGCTGAAGGTCGGCTTACACACACAAATTTCTCTCAGAAATGAGCATGTGGAGAGACGTTCTTTCATGTAGCACAAAGTGAATGGGTAGCAGGGGATACTTTTACTCCGGGTTCTCAGTCTGATTCCTAGTGCCGGTTAGAATTTCCTGCAATTTTCAGTGTAAAACCGGGTTGGAGCTAGTACCTACCCATATATATGTATGGTGTGGTGTTTACAACAGAAAAGAAACTTTGTGTTCCCAACATGCTATTTGAAGGAAGGCTTTCACACACAATTATCTCTCAGATGTGAGCATGTGGAGAGACGTTCCTTCATCGAGCACAAAATGAACGGGTTGCAGAGGAACTTTTACCCATTTTTTTCAGTCTGTTTCCTAGTGCCTGTTTGAAATTTCTGCAATTTTCAATGTAAAACCGATTAGGAACTAGTAATTCCCATAAGTATGTTGGGGTGGGTTTGCTAGTGAAAAGAAACTTTTTGTTCCCAATAAGCTAGATGAAAACTGCTTTCACACACACTTATATCTCAGAACTGAGCATTTGGAGAGAAGTTCGTTCATCTAGCCGAAAATGAACGGGTTGCAGGAGAAACTTTTACTCTGGATTCTCAGTCTGTTTCCTAGTGCCGGTTTGAATTTCCTGCATTTTTCAATTTAAAACCGAGTTGGAGCTAGTACCTCCCCAAACATATGTATGGATTGGTATTTGTAATTGAAAAGAAAGTTTGTGTTCCCAACAAGCTAGGTGAAGTACGTCTTTCACACACACTTATCTCTCAGAACTGAGCATGTGGATAGACGTTCGTTCATCTAGCAAAACGGGAACGGGTTGCAGGAGAAAATTTTACTCTGGATTCTCAGTCTGTTTCCTAGTGCCGGTTTGAAGTTCCAGCAGTTTTCTCTGTAAAACCGAGTTGGAGCTTGTACCAACCCATATATTTGTAATTAGTGGAGTTTGCAACTGAAAAGAAACTTTATGTTCCCAAGAAGCTATGTGAAGTACGGCTATCACACACAATAATCTCTCAGAACTGAGCATGTGGAGAGACTTTCGTTCATCTAGCACAAATTTTACGGGTTGCAGGGGAAACTTTTTCTTTCGTTTCTCATTCTGTTTCCTAGTGACGGTTAGAATTTCTTGCATTTTTCACTGTAAAATCGATTTGTGGATAGAAACACCCCATATATATGTATGGAGTGGAGTTTGCTCCTGAAAGGAAACTTTGTTTTCCCAACAAGTTAGGTGAAGGACGGCTTTCACACACAGTTATCTCTCAGAAATGAGCATGTGGAGAAACGTTCTTTCATCTAGCACAAAGGGAAAAGTTTGCAGGTGAAACTTTTACTCCGGTTTCTCAGTCTGTTTCCTAGTGATGTTTACAATTTCCTGCAGATTTCACTGTAAATCCGATTTGGTGCTAGTACCTCCCCATATATATGTATGGAGTGGAATTGGCAACAGAAAAGAAACTTTGGGTTCCCAACAAGCTAGGTGAAGGACGGCTTTCACACAAAATTATCTCTCATAACTGAGCATGTGGAGAGACGTTCGTTCATCTAGCACAAAGGGAACGGCTGGCAGGAGAAACTTTTACTCAGTTTTCTCAGTCTGTTTCCTAGTTCCGAATTGAAGTTCCTGCAGTTTTCACTGTTAAACCGAGTTTGAGCTTGTAACTACCCATATATATATATGGATTGGAGTTTGCAACTGAAAAGAAACTTTGTGTTCCCAACAAGCAATGTGAATAACGGCTTTCACACACAATTATCTCTCCGACTGAGCCTGTGGAGAGACGTTCTTTCATCTAGCACAAAGGGAACGGGTTGCAGGAAAAAATTTTACTTTGGTTTCTCAGACTGTTTCCTAGTTCCGAATTGAAGTTCCTGCAGTTTTCACTGTTAAACCGAGTTTGAGCTTGTAACTACTCATATATATATATATGGATTGGAGTTTGCAACTGAAAAGAAACTTTGTGCTTCCAACAAGCTAGTTTAAGGGCGGCTTTCACACACAATTATCTCTCAGATCTGAGCATGTGAAGAGATGTTCTTTCATGTAGGACAAAGAGAACTGGATGAAGGGGATACTTTTACTCCGCTTTCTCAGTCTGTTTCCCAGTGCCTGTATGAAGTTCCTGCAGTTTTCACTGAAAAACCGAGTTGGAGCTAGTACCTACCCATATATAAGTATGGACTGGAGTGTGCAACTGAAAAGAAACTTTGTGTTCCCAACAAGATTGGTGAAGTATGGCTTAAAATCACATTTACCTCTCAGAACTGAGCATGTGGCGAGACGTTCGTTCATCTAGCACAAAGGGAACTGGTTGCAGGAGAATCTTTTACTCTCGTTTCTTAGTCTGTTTCCTAGAGCCTGTTTGAATTTTCTGCAATTTTCACTGTAAACCCGTTTAGGAGCTAGTACCTCCCCATATGTATGTATGAAGTGGAGTTGGCAACTGAAAAGAATCTTTGTGTTCCCAACATGCTTGTTTAAAACGGCTTTCACACACACTTATATCTCAGAACTGAGCATGTGGAGAGACGTTCTTTCATGTAGGACAAAGAGAACTGATTGAAGGGGATACTTTTACTCTGGTTTCACAGCCTGTTTCCCAGTGCCGGTTTGAAGTTCCTGCAGTTTTCACTTTAAAACAGAGTTGGAGCTAATACCTCCCTATATATATGTATGGAGTGGAATTTGTAACTGAAAAGAAACTTTGTGTTCCAAACAAGCTAGTTGAAGCACGTGTTTCACACACACTTATCTCCCAGAAATGAGCATGTGGAGAGACGTTCATTCATCTAGCACAAGGGAAAGGGTTGCAGGAGAAAATTTTACTCTGGATTCTCAGTCTGTTTCCTAGTGCCGGTTTGAAGTTCCAGCAGTTTTCTCTGTAAAACCGAGTTGGAGCTTGTACCAACCCATATATTTGTAATTAGTGGAGTTTGCAACTGAAAAGAAACTTTATGTTCCCAAGAAGCTATGTGAAGTACGGCTTTCATACACAATAATCTCTCAGAACTGAGCATGTGGAGAGACTTTCGTTCATCTAGCACAAAGTTTACGGGTTGCAGGGGAAACTTTTTCTCTCGTTTCTCAGTCTGTTTCCTATTGCCTGTTAGAATTCCTGTAGTTTTCACTGTAAAACTGATTTGGAGCTAGTATCTACCCATATATATGTATGGAGTGGGTTTGCAACAGAAAAGAAACTTTGTGTTCCCAACAATCTAGTTGAAGGAAGGCTTTCACACACAATTATCTCTCAGAAGTGAGCATGTGGAGAGACGTTCGTTCATCTACCATAAAAGGAAAGAGTTGCAGAGTAAACTTTTACTCTATTTCTCAGTCTGTTTCCTAGTGCCCGTTTGAAGTTCTTGCAGTTTTCACTGTAAATACGAGTTGGTGATTGTACCTCCCATATATATGTATTGAGTGGAATTTGCAACTGAAAAGAAACTTTGTGTTCCCAACAAGCTAGGTGAAGGACGGCTTTCACACAAAATTATCTCTCAGATCGGAGCATGTGGAGAGATTTCGTTCGTTTAGCACAAATGGAAAGGGTTGCAGGTGAAATTTTATTCTGGTTTCTCAGTCTGTTTCCTAGTGCTGGTTTGATTTTCCAGCAGTTTTCATTGTAAAACCGTGTTGGAGCTCGTACCTCCACATATATATGTATGAAGTGGAGTTTGCAACTGAAAAGAAACTTTGTGCTTCCAACAAGCTAGTTTAAGGGCGGCTTTCACACACAATTATCTCTCAGAACTGAGCATGTGGAGAGATGTTCTTTCATGTAGGACAAAGAGAACTGGATGAAGGGGATACTTTTACTCCGGTTTCTCAGTCTGTTTCCCAGTGCCTGTATGAAGTTCCTGCAGTTTTCACTGAAAAACCGAGTTGGAGCTAGTACCTACCCATATATAAGTATGGACTGGAGTGTGCAACTGAAAAGAAACTTTGTGTTCCCAACAAGATTGGTGAAGTATGGCTTAAAATCACATTTACCTCTCAGAACTGAGCATGTGGCGAGACGTTCGTTCATCTAGCACAAAGGGAAACTGGTTGCAGGAGAATCTTTACTCTCGTTTCTTAGTCTGTTTCCTAGAGCCTGTTTGAATTTTCTGCAATTTTCACTGTAAACCCGTTTAGGAGCTAGTACCTCCCCATATGTATGTATGAAGTGGAGTTGGCAACTGAAAAGAATCTTTGTGTTCCCAACATGCTTGTTTAAAACGGCTTTCACACACACTTATATCTCAGAACTGAGCATGTGGAGAGACGTTCTTTCATGTAGGACAAAGAGAACTGATTGAAGGGGATACTTTTACTCCGGTTTCACAGCCTGTTTCCCAGTGCCGGTTTGAAGTTCCTGCAGTTTTCACTTTAAAACAGAGTTGGAGCTAATACCTCCCTATATATATGTATGGAGTGGAATTTGTAACTGAAAAGAAACTTTGTGTTCCAAACAAGCTAGTTGAAGCACGTGTTTCACACACACTTATCTCCCAGAAATGAGCATGTGGAGAGACGTTCATTCATCTAGCACAAGGGAAAGGGTTGCAGGAGAAAATTTTACTCTGGATTCTAAGTCTGTTTCCTAGTGCCGGTTTGAAGTTCATGCAGTTTTCACTGTAAACCGAGCTGGAGCTTGTACCTACCCATATATATGTATGGAGTGGAGTTTGCAACTTAAAAGGAACTTTGGGTTCCCAAAAATCTAGTTGAAGGACGGCTTTCACACACAATTATCTCTCAGAACTGAGCATGTGGAGAGATGTTCGTTCATCTAGCACAAAGGGAACGGGTTGCAGGTGAAAATTTTAGTCTGGTTTCTCAGTCTGTTTCCTAGTGCCGGTTTGATTTCCTGCAGTTTTCACTGTAAAACCGTGTTTTTAGCTCGTACCTCCACATGTATATGTATGAAGTGGAGTTTGCACCTGAAAAGAAACTTTGTGTTTCCAACAAGCTTGCTGAAGATCGGCTTACACACACAATTATCTCTCAGAAATGAGCATGTGGAGAGACGTTCTTTCATCTGGCACAAAGTGAACGGGTTGCAGGGGATACTTTTACTCCGGTTTCTCAGTCTGATTCCTAGTGCCGATAAGAATTTCCTGCAATTTTGAGTGTAAAACCGGGTTGGAGCTAGTACCTACCCATATATATGTATGGTGTGGGGTTTTCAACAGAAAAGAAACTTTGTGTTCCCAACAAGCTAGTTGAAGGAATGCTTTCACACACAATTATCTCTCAGATGTGAGCATGTGGAGAGACGTTCCTTCATCGAGCACAAAATGAACGGGTTGCAGAGGAACTTTTACTCTTTTTTTTCAGTCTGTTTCCTAGTGCCTGTTTGAAATTTCTGCAGTTTTAACTGTAAAACCGATTAGGAGCTAGTAATTCCCATAAGTATGTTGGGGTGGGTTTGCTAGTGAAAAGAAACTTTTGTTCCCAATAATCTAAGTGAAAACTGCTTTCACAAACACTTATATCTCAGAACTGAGCATTTGGAGAGAAGTTCGTTCATCTAGCCGAAAATGAACGGGTTGCAGGAGAAACTTTTACTCTGGATTCTCAGTCTGTTTCCTAGTGCCGGTTTGAAGTTCCTGCATTTTTCAATTTAAAACCGAGTTGGAGCTAGTACCTCCCCAAACATATGTATGGATTGGTATTTGTAATTGAAAAGAAAGTTTGTGTTCCCAACAAGCTAGGTGAAGTACGTCTTTCACACACACTTATCTCTCAGAACTGAGCATGTGGATAGACGTTCGTTCATCTAGCAAAACGGGAACGGGTTGCAGGAGAAAATTTTACTCTGGATTCTCAGTCTGTTTCCTAGTGCCGGTTTGAAGTTCCAGCAGTTTTCTCTGTAAAACCGAGTTGGAGCTTGTACCAACCCATATATTTGTAATTAGTGGAGTTTGCAACTGAAAAGAAACTTTATGTTCCCAAGAAGCTATGTGAAGTACGGCTTTCATACACAATAATCTCTCAGAACTGAGCATGTGGAGAGACTTTCGTTCATCTAGCACAAAGTTTACGGGTTGCAGGGGAAACTTTTTCTCTCGTTTCTCAGTCTGTTTCCTATTGCCTGTTAGAATTCCTGTAGTTTTCACTGTAAAACTGATTTGGAGCTAGTATCTACCCATATATATGTATGGAGTGGGTTTTGCAACAGAAAAGAAACTTTGTGTTCCCAACAATCTAGTTGAAGGAAGGCTTTCACACACAATTATCTCTCAGAAGTGAGCATGTGGAGAGACGTTCGTTCATCTACCATAAAAGGAAAGAGTTGCAGAGTAAACTTTTACTCTATTTTCTCAGTCTGTTTCCTAGTGCCCGTTTGAAGTTCTTGCAGTTTTCACTGTAAATACGAGTTGGTGATTGTACCTCCCCATATATATGTATTGAGTGGAATTTGCAACTGAAAAGAAACTTTGTGTTCCCAACAAGCTAGGTGAAGGACGGCTTTCACACAAAATTATCTCTCAGATCGGAGCATGTGGAGAGATTTCGTTCGTTTAGCACAAATGGAAAGGGTTGCAGGTGAAATTTTTATTCTGGTTTCTCAGTCTGTTTCCTAGTGCCGGTTTGATTTCCTGCAGTTTTCACTGTAAAACCGTGTTTTTAGCTCGTACCTCCACATGTATATGTATGAAGTGGAGTTTGCACCTGAAAAGAAACTTTGTGTTTCCAACAAGCTTGCTGAAGATCGGCTTACACACACAATTATCTCTCAGAAATGAGCATGTGGAGAGACGTTCTTTCATCTAGCACAAAGTGAACGGGTAGCAGGGGATACTTTTACTCCGGTTTCTCAGTCTGATTCCTAGTGCCGATAAGAATTTCCTGCAATTTTGAGTGTAAAACCGGGTTGGAGCTAGTACCTACCCATATATATGTATGGTGTGGGGTTTTCAACAGAAAAGAAACTTTGTGTTCCCAACAAGCTAGTTGAAGGAATGCTTTCACACACAATTATCTCTCAGATGTGAGCATGTGGAGAGACGTTCCTTCATCGAGCACAAAATGAACGGGTTGCAGAGGAACTTTACTCTTTTTTTTCAGTCTGTTTCCTAGTGCCTGTTTGAAATTTCTGCAGTTTTAACTGTAAAACCGATTAGGAGCTAGTAATTCCCATAAGTATGTTGGGGTGGGTTTGCTAGTGAAAAGAAACTTTTGTTCCCAATAATCTAAGTGAAAACTGCTTTCACAAACACTTATATCTCAGAACTGAGCATTTGGAGAGAAGTTCGTTCATCTAGCCGAAAATGAACGGGTTGCAGGAGAAACTTTTACTCTGGATTCTCAGTCTGTTTCCTAGTGCCGGTTTGAAGTTCCTGCATTTTTCAATTTAAAACCGAGTTGGAGCTAGTACCTCCCCAAACATATGTATGGATTGGTATTTGTAATTGAAAAGAAAGTTTGTGTTCCCAACAAGCTAGGTGAAGTACGTCTTTCACACACACTTATCTCTCAGAACTGAGCATGTGGATAGACGTTCGTTCATCTAGCAAAACGGGAACGGGTTGCAGGAGAAAATTTTACTCTGGATTCTCAGTCTGTTTCCTAGTGCCGGTTTGAAGTTCCAGCAGTTTTCTCTGTAAAACCGAGTTGGAGCTTGTACCAACCCATATATTTGTAATTAGTGGAGTTTGCAACTGAAAAGAAACTTTATGTTCCCAAGAAGCTATGTGAAGTACGGCTTTCATACACAATAATCTCTCAGAACTGAGCATGTGGAGAGACTTTCGTTCATCTAGCACAAAGTTTACGGGTTGCAGGGGAAACTTTTTCTCTCGTTTCTCAGTCTGTTTCCTATTGCCTGTTAGAATTCCTGTAGTTTTCACTGTAAAACTGATTTGGAGCTAGTATCTACCCATATATATGTATGGAGTGGGTTTTGCAACAGAAAAGAAACTTTGTGTTCCCAACAATCTAGTTGAAGGAAGGCTTTCACACACAATTATCTCTCAGAAGTGAGCATGTGGAGAGACGTTCGTTCATCTACCATAAAAGGAAAGAGTTGCAGAGTAAACTTTTACTCTATTTTCTCAGTCTGTTTCCTAGTGCCCGTTTGAAGTTCTTGCAGTTTTCACTGTAAATACGAGTTGGTGATTGTACCTCCCCATATATATGTATTGAGTGGAATTTGCAACTGAAAAGAAACTTTGTGTTCCCAACAAGCTAGGTGAAGGACGGCTTTCACACAAAATTATCTCTCAGATCGGAGCATGTGGAGAGATTTCGTTCGTTTAGCACAAATGGAAAGGGTTGCAGGTGAAATTTTTATTCTGGTTTCTCAGCCTGTTTCCTAGTGCCGGTTTGATTTCCTGCAGTTTTCACTGTAAAACCGTGTTTTTAGCTCGTACCTCCACATGTATATGTATGAAGTGGAGTTTGCACCTGAAAAGAAACTTTGTGTTTCCAACAAGCTTGCTGAAGATCGGCTTACACACACAATTATCTCTCAGAAATGAGCATGTGGAGAGACGTTCTTTCATCTAGCACAAAGTGAACGGGTAGCAGGGGATACTTTTACTCCGGTTTCTCAGTCTGATTCCTAGTGCCGATAAGAATTTCCTGCAATTTTGAGTGTAAAACCGGGTTGGAGCTAGTACCTACCCATATATATGTATGGTGTGGGGTTTTCAACAGAAAAGAAACTTTGTGTTCCCAACAAGCTAGTTGAAGGAATGCTTTCACACACAATTATCTCTCAGATGTGAGCATGTGGAGAGACGTTCCTTCATCGAGCACAAAATGAACGGGTTGCAGAGGAACTTTTACTCTTTTTTTTCAGTCTGTTTCCTAGTGCCTGTTTGAAATTTCTGCAGTTTTAACTGTAAAACCGATTAGGAGCTAGTAATTCCCATAAGTATGTTGGGGTGGGTTTGCTAGTGAAAAGAAACTTTTGTTCCCAATAATCTAAGTGAAAACTGCTTTCACAAACACTTATATCTCAGAACTGAGCATTTGGAGAGAAGTTCGTTCATCTAGCCGAAAATGAACGGGTTGCAGGAGAAACTTTTACTCTGGATTCTCAGTCTGTTTCCTAGTGCCGGTTTGAAGTTCCTGCATTTTTCAATTTAAAACCGAGTTGGAGCTAGTACCTCCCCAAACATATGTATGGATTGGTATTTGTAATTGAAAAGAAAGTTTGTGTTCCCAACAAGCTAGGTGAAGTACGTCTTTCACACACACTTATCTCTCAGAACTGAGCATGTGGATAGACGTTCGTTCATCTAGCAAAACGGGAACGGGTTGCAGGAGAAAATTTTACTCTGGATTCTCAGTCTGTTTCCTAGTGCCGGTTTGAAGTTCCAGCAGTTTTCTCTGTAAAACCGAGTTGGAGCTTGTACCAACCCATATATTTGTAATTAGTGGAGTTTGCAACTGAAAAGAAACTTTATGTTCCCAAGAAGCTATGTGAAGTACGGCTTTCATACACAATAATCTCTCAGAACTGAGCATGTGGAGAGACTTTCGTTCATCTAGCACAAAGTTTACGGGTTGCAGGGGAAACTTTTTCTCTCGTTTCTCAGTCTGTTTCCTATTGCCTGTTAGAATTCCTGTAGTTTTCACTGTAAAACTGATTTGGAGCTAGTATCTACCCATATATATGTATGGAGTGGGTTTTGCAACAGAAAAGAAACTTTGTGTTCCCAACAATCTAGTTGAAGGAAGGCTTTCACACACAATTATCTCTCAGAAGTGAGCATGTGGAGAGACGTTCGTTCATCTACCATAAAAGGAAAGAGTTGCAGAGTAAACTTTTACTCTATTTTCTCAGTCTGTTTCCTAGTGCCCGTTTGAAGTTCTTGCAGTTTTCACTGTAAATACGAGTTGGTGATTGTACCTCCCCATATATATGTATTGAGTGGAATTTGCAACTGAAAAGAAACTTTGTGTTCCCAACAAGCTAGGTGAAGGACGGCTTTCACACAAAATTATCTCTCAGATCGGAGCATGTGGAGAGATTTCGTTCGTTTAGCACAAATGGAAAGGGTTGCAGGTGAAATTTTTAGTCTGGTTTCTCAGTCTGTTTCCTAGTGCTGGTTTGATTTTCCAGCAGTTTTCATTGTAAAACCGTGTTGGAGCTCGTACCTCCACATATATATGTATGAAGTGGAGTTTGCAACTGAAAAGAAACTTTGTGCTTCCAACAAGCTAGTTTAAGGGCGGCTTTCACACACAATTATCTCTCAGAACTGAGCATGTGGAGAGATGTTCTTTCATGTAGGACAAAGAGAACTGGATGAAGGGGATACTTTTACTCCGGTTTCTCAGTCTGTTTCCCAGTGCCTGTATGAAGTTCCTGCAGTTTTCACTGAAAAACCGAGTTGGAGCTAGTACCTACCCATATATAAGTATGGACTGGAGTGTGCAACTGAAAAGAAACTTTGTGTTCCCAACAAGATTGGTGAAGTATGGCTTAAAATCACATTACCTCTCAGAACTGAGCATGTGGCGAGACGTTCGTTCATCTAGCACAAAGGGAACTGGTTGCAGGAGAATCTTTTACTCTCGTTTCTTAGTCTGTTTCCTAGAGCCTGTTTGAATTTTCTGCAATTTTCACTGTAAACCCGTTTAGGAGCTAGTACCTCCCCATATGTATGTATGAAGTGGAGTTGGCAACTGAAAAGAATCTTTGTGTTCCCAACATGCTTGTTTAAAACGGCTTTCACACACACTTATATCTCAGAACTGAGCATGTGGAGAGACGTTCTTTCATGTAGGACAAAGAGAACTGATTGAAGGGGATACTTTTACTCCGGTTTCACAGCCTGTTTCCCAGTGCCGGTTTGAAGTTCCTGCAGTTTTCACTTTAAAACAGAGTTGGAGCTAATACCTCCCTATATATATGTATGGAGTGGAATTTGTAACTGAAAAGAAACTTTGTGTTCCAAACAAGCTAGTTGAAGCACGTGTTTCACACACACTTATCTCCCAGAAATGAGCATGTGGAGAGACGTTCATTCATCTAGCACAAGGGAAAGGGTTGCAGGAGAAAATTTTACTCTGGATTCTAAGTCTGTTTCCTAGTGCCGGTTTGAAGTTCATGCAGTTTTCACTGTAAACCGAGCTGGAGCTTGTACCTACCCATATATATGTATGGAGTGGAGTTTGCAACTTAAAAGGAACTTTGGGTTCCCAAAAATCTAGTTGAAGGACGGCTTTCACACACAATTATCTCTCAGACCTGAACATGTGGAGAGACTTTCGTTCATCTAGCACAAAGTTTACGGTTTGCAGGGGAAACTTTTTCTCTTGTTTCTCAGTCTGTTTCTTATTGCCTGTTAGAATTCCTGTAGTTTTCACTGTAAAACTGATTTGGAGCTAGTATCTACCCATATATATGTATGGAGTGGGTTTTGCAACAGAAAAGAAACTTTGTGTTCCCAACAATCTAGTTGAAGGAAGGCTTTCACACACAATTATCTCTCAGAAGTGAGCATGTGGAGAGACGTTCGTTCATCTACCATAAAAGGAAAGAGTTGCAGAGTAAACTTTTACTCTATTTTCTCAGTCTGTTCCCTAGTGCCCATTTGATGTTCTTGCAGTTTTCACTGTAAATACGAGTTGGTGATTGTACCTCCCCATATATATGTATTGAGTGGAATTTGCAACTGAAAAGAAACTTTGTGTTCCCAACAAGCTAGGTGAAGTACGGCTTTCACACAAAATTATCTCTCAGATCGGAGCATGTGGAGAGATTTCGTTCGTTTAGCACAAATGGAAAGGGTTGCAGGTGAAATTTTTATTCTGGTTTCTCAGCCTGTTTCCTAGTGCCGGTTTGATTTCCTGCAGTTTTCACTGTAAAACCGTGTTTTTAGCTCGTACCTCCACATGTATATGTATGAAGTGGAGTTTGCACCTGAAAAGAAACTTTGTGTTTCCAACAAGCTTGCTGAAGATCGGCTTACACACACAATTATCTCTCAGAAATGAGCATGTGGAGAGACGTTCTTTCATCTAGCACAAAGTGAACGGGTTGCAGGGGATACTTTTACTCCGGTTTCTCAGTCTGATTCCTAGTGCCGATAAGAATTTCCTGCAATTTTGAGTGTAAAACCGGGTTGGAGCTAGTACCTACCCATATATATGTATGGTGTGGGGTTTTCAACAGAAAAGAAACTTTGTGTTCCCAACAAGCTAGTTGAAGGAATGCTTTCACACACAATTATCTCTCAGATGTGAGCATGTGGAGAGACGTTCCTTCATCGAGCACAAAATGAACGGGTTGCAGAGGAACTTTTACTCTTTTTTTTCAGTCTGTTTCCTAGTGCCTGTTTGAAATTTCTGCAGTTTTAACTGTAAAACCGATTAGGAGCTAGTAATTCCCATAAGTATGTTGGGGTGGGTTTGCTAGTGAAAAGAAACTTTTGTTCCCAATAATCTAAGTGAAAACTGCTTTCACAAACACTTATATCTCAGAACTGAGCATTTGGAGAGAAGTTCGTTCATCTAGCCGAAAATGAACGGGTTGCAGGAGAAACTTTTACTCTGGATTCTCAGTCTGTTTCCTAGTGCCGGTTTGAAGTTCCTGCATTTTCAATTTAAAACCGAGTTGGAGCTAGTACCTCCCCAAACATATGTATGGATTGGTATTTGTAATTGAAAAGAAAGTTTGTGTTCCCAACAAGCTAGGTGAAGTACGTCTTTCACACACACTTATCTCTCAGAACTGAGCATGTGGATAGACGTTCGTTCATCTAGCAAAACGGGAACGGGTTGCAGGAGAAAATTTTACTCTGGATTCTCAGTCTGTTTCCTAGTGCCGGTTTGAAGTTCCAGCAGTTTTCTCTGTAAAACCGAGTTGGAGCTTGTACCAACCCATATATTTGTAATTAGTGGAGTTTGCAACTGAAAAGAAACTTTATGTTCCCAAGAAGCTATGTGAAGTACGGCTTTCATACACAATAATCTCTCAGAACTGAGCATGTGGAGAGACTTTCGTTCATCTAGCACAAAGTTTACGGGTTGCAGGGGAAACTTTTTCTCTCGTTTCTCAGTCTGTTTCCTATTGCCTGTTAGAATTCCTGTAGTTTTCACTGTAAAACTGATTTGGAGCTAGTATCTACCCATATATATGTATGGAGTGGGTTTTGCAACAGAAAAGAAACTTTGTGTTCCCAACAATCTAGTTGAAGGAAGGCTTTCACACACAATTATCTCTCAGAAGTGAGCATGTGGAGAGACGTTCGTTCATCTACCATAAAAGGAAAGAGTTGCAGAGTAAACTTTTACTCTATTTTCTCAGTCTGTTTCCTAGTGCCCGTTTGAAGTTCTTGCAGTTTTCACTGTAAATACGAGTTGGTGATTGTACCTCCCCATATATATGTATTGAGTGGAATTTGCAACTGAAAAGAAACTTTGTGTTCCCAACAAGCTAGGTGAAGGACGGCTTTCACACAAAATTATCTCTCAGATCGGAGCATGTGGAGAGATTTCGTTCGTTTAGCACAAATGGAAAGGGTTGCAGGTGAAATTTTTAGTCTGGTTTCTCAGTCTGTTTCCTAGTGCTGGTTTGATTTTCCAGCAGTTTTCATTGTAAAACCGTGTTGGAGCTCGTACCTCCACATATATATGTATGAAGTGGAGTTTGCAACTGAAAAGAAACTTTGTGCTTCCAACAAGCTAGTTTAAGGGCGGCTTTCACACACAATTATCTCTCAGAACTGAGCATGTGGAGAGATGTTCTTTCATGTAGGACAAAGAGAACTGGATGAAGGGGATACTTTTACTCCGGTTTCTCAGTCTGTTTCCCAGTGCCTGTATGAAGTTCCTGCAGTTTTCACTGAAAAACCGAGTTGGAGCTAGTACCTACCCATATATAAGTATGGACTGGAGTGTGCAACTGAAAAGAAACTTTGTGTTCCCAACAAGATTGGTGAAGTATGGCTTAAAATCACATTTACCTCTCAGAACTGAGCATGTGGCGAGACGTTCGTTCATCTAGCACAAAGGGAACTGGTTGCAGGAGAATCTTTTACTCTCGTTTCTTAGTCTGTTTCCTAGAGCCTGTTTGAATTTTCTGCAATTTTCACTGTAAACCCGTTTAGGAGCTAGTACCTCCCCATATGTATGTATGAAGTGGAGTTGGCAACTGAAAAGAATCTTTGTGTTCCCAACATGCTTGTTTAAAACGGCTTTCACACACACTTATATCTCAGAACTGAGCATGTGGAGAGACGTTCTTTCATGTAGGACAAAGAGAACTGATTGAAGGGGATACTTTTACTCCGGTTTCACAGCCTGTTTCCCAGTGCCGGTTTGAAGTTCCTGCAGTTTTCACTTTAAAACAGAGTTGGAGCTAATACCTCCCTATATATATGTATGGAGTGGAATTTGTAACTGAAAAGAAACTTTGTGTTCCAAACAAGCTAGTTGAAGCACGTGTTTCACACACACTTATCTCCCAGAAATGAGCATGTGGAGAGACGTTCATTCATCTAGCACAAGGGAAAGGGTTGCAGGAGAAAATTTTACTCTGGATTCTAAGTCTGTTTCCTAGTGCCGGTTTGAAGTTCATGCAGTTTTCACTGTAAACCGAGCTGGAGCTTGTACCTACCCATATATATGTATGGAGTGGAGTTTGCAACTTAAAAGGAACTTTGGGTTCCCAAAAATCTAGTTGAAGGACGGCTTTCACACACAATTATCTCTCAGAACTGAGCATGTGGAGAGATGTTCGTTCATCTAGCACAAAGGGAACGGGTTGCAGGTGAAAATTTTATTCTGGTTTCTCAGTCTGTTTCCTAGTGCCGGTTTGATTTCCTGCAGTTTTCACTGTAAAACCGTGTTTTTAGCTCGTACCTCCACATGTATATGTATGAAGTGGAGTTTGCACCTGAAAAGAAACTTTGTGTTTCCAACAAGCTTGCTGAAGATCGGCTTACACACACAATTATCTCTCAGAAATGAGCATGTGGAGAGACGTTCTTTCATCTAGCACAAAGTGAACGGGTTGCAGGGGATACTTTTACTCCGGTTTCTCAGTCTGATTCCTAGTGCCGATAAGAATTTCCTGCAATTTTGAGTGTAAAACCGGGTTGGAGCTAGTACCTACCCATATATATGTATGGTGTGGGGTTTTCAACAGAAAAGAAACTTTGTGTTCCCAACAAGCTAGTTGAAGGAATGCTTTCACACACAATTATCTCTCAGATGTGAGCATGTGGAGAGACGTTCCTTCATCGAGCACAAAATGAACGGGTTGCAGAGGAACTTTTACTCTTTTTTTTCAGTCTGTTTCCTAGTGCCTGTTTGAAATTTCTGCAGTTTTAACTGTAAAACCGATTAGGAGCTAGTAATTCCCATAAGTATGTTGGGGTGGGTTTGCTAGTGAAAAGAAACTTTTGTTCCCAATAATCTAAGTGAAAACTGCTTTCACAAACACTTATATCTCAGAACTGAGCATTTGGAGAGAAGTTCGTTCATCTAGCCGAAAATGAACGGGTTGCAGGAGAAACTTTTACTCTGGATTCTCAGTCTGTTTCCTAGTGCCGGTTTGAATTTCCTGCATTTTTCAATTTAAAACCGAGTTGGAGCTAGTACCTCCCCAAACATATGTATGGATTGGTATTTGTAATTGAAAAGAAAGTTTGTGTTCCCAACAAGCTAGGTGAAGTACGTCTTTCACACACACTTATCTCTCAGAACTGAGCATGTGGATAGACGTTCGTTCATCTAGCAAAACGGGAACGGGTTGCAGGAGAAAATTTTACTCTGGATTCTCAGTCTGTTTCCTAGTGCCGGTTTGAAGTTCCAGCAGTTTTCTCTGTAAAACCGAGTTGGAGCTTGTACCAACCCATATATTTGTAATTAGTGGAGTTTGCAACTGAAAAGAAACTTTATGTTCCCAAGAAGCTATGTGAAGTACGGCTTTCATACACAATAATCTCTCAGAACTGAGCATGTGGAGAGACTTTCGTTCATCTAGCACAAAGTTTACGGGTTGCAGGGGAAACTTTTTCTCTCGTTTCTCAGTCTGTTTCCTATTGCCTGTTAGAATTCCTGTAGTTTTCACTGTAAAACTGATTTGGAGCTAGTATCTACCCATATATATGTATGGAGTGGGTTTTGCAACAGAAAAGAAACTTTGTGTTCCCAACAATCTAGTTGAAGGAAGGCTTTCACACACAATTATCTCTCAGAAGTGAGCATGTGGAGAGACGTTCGTTCATCTACCATAAAAGGAAAGAGTTGCAGAGTAAACTTTTACTCTATTTTCTCAGTCTGTTTCCTAGTGCCCGTTTGAAGTTCTTGCAGTTTTCACTGTAAATACGAGTTGGTGATTGTACCTCCCCATATATATGTATTGAGTGGAATTTGCAACTGAAAAGAAACTTTGTGTTCCCAACAAGCTAGGTGAAGGACGGCTTTCACACAAAATTATCTCTCAGATCGGAGCATGTGGAGAGATTTCGTTCGTTTAGCACAAATGGAAAGGGTTGCAGGTGAAATTTTTAGTCTGGTTTCTCAGTCTGTTTCCTAGTGCTGGTTTGATTTTCCAGCAGTTTTCATTGTAAAACCGTGTTGGAGCTCGTACCTCCACATATATATGTATGAAGTGGAGTTTGCAACTGAAAAGAAACTTTGTGCTTCCAACAAGCTAGTTTAAGGGCGGCTTTCACACACAATTATCTCTCAGAACTGAGCATGTGGAGAGATGTTCTTTCATGTAGGACAAAGAGAACTGGATGAAGGGGATACTTTTACTCCGGTTTCTCAGTCTGTTTCCCAGTGCCTGTATGAAGTTCCTGCAGTTTTCACTGAAAAACCGAGTTGGAGCTAGTACCTACCCATATATAAGTATGGACTGGAGTGTGCAACTGAAAAGAAACTTTGTGTTCCCAACAAGATTGGTGAAGTATGGCTTAAAATCACATTTACCTCTCAGAACTGAGCATGTGGCGAGACGTTCGTTCATCTAGCACAAAGGGAACTGGTTGCAGGAGAATCTTTTACTCTCGTTTCTTAGTCTGTTTCCTAGAGCCTGTTTGAATTTTCTGCAATTTTCACTGTAAACCCGTTTAGGAGCTAGTACCTCCCCATATGTATGTATGAAGTGGAGTTGGCAACTGAAAAGAATCTTTGTGTTCCCAACATGCTTGTTTAAAACGGCTTTCACACACACTTATATCTCAGAACTGAGCATGTGGAGAGACGTTCTTTCATGTAGGACAAAGAGAACTGATTGAAGGGGATACTTTTACTCCGGTTTCACAGCCTGTTTCCCAGTGCCGGTTTGAAGTTCCTGCAGTTTTCACTTTAAAACAGAGTTGGAGCTAATACCTCCCTATATATATGTATGGAGTGGAATTTGTAACTGAAAAGAAACTTTGTGTTCCAAACAAGCTAGTTGAAGCACGTGTTTCACACACACTTATCTCCCAGAAATGAGCATGTGGAGAGACGTTCATTCATCTAGCACAAGGGAAAGGGTTGCAGGAGAAATTTTACTCTGGATTCTAAGTCTGTTTCCTAGTGCCGGTTTGAAGTTCATGCAGTTTTCACTGTAAACCGAGCTGGAGCTTGTACCTACCCATATATATGTATGGAGTGGAGTTTGCAACTTAAAAGGAACTTTGGGTTCCCAAAAATCTAGTTGAAGGACGGCTTTCACACACAATTATCTCTCAGAACTGAGCATGTGGAGAGATGTTCGTTCATCTAGCACAAAGGGAACGGGTTGCAGGTGAAAATTTTTAGTCTGGTTTCTCAGTCTGTTTCCTAGTGCCGGTTTGATTTCCTGCAGTTTTCACTGTAAAACCGTGTTTTTAGCTCGTACCTCCACATGTATATGTATGAAGTGGAGTTTGCACCTGAAAAGAAACTTTGTGTTTCCAACAAGCTTGCTGAAGATCGGCTTACACACACAATTATCTCTCAGAAATGAGCATGTGGAGAGACGTTCTTTCATCTAGCACAAAGTGAACGGGTTGCAGGGGATACTTTTACTCCGGTTTCTCAGTCTGATTCCTAGTGCCGATAAGAATTTCCTGCAATTTTGAGTGTAAAACCGGGTTGGAGCTAGTACCTACCCATATATATGTATGGTGTGGGGTTTTCAACAGAAAAGAAACTTTGTGTTCCCAACAAGCTAGTTGAAGGAATGCTTTCACACACAATTATCTCTCAGATGTGAGCATGTGGAGAGACGTTCCTTCATCGAGCACAAAATGAACGGGTTGCAGAGGAACTTTTACTCTTTTTTTTCAGTCTGTTTCCTAGTGCCTGTTTGAAATTTCTGCAGTTTTAACTGTAAAACCGATTAGGAGCTAGTAATTCCCATAAGTATGTTGGGGTGGGTTTGCTAGTGAAAAGAAACTTTTGTTCCCAATAATCTAAGTGAAAACTGCTTTCACAAACACTTATATCTCAGAACTGAGCATTTGGAGAGAAGTTCGTTCATCTAGCCGAAAATGAACGGGTTGCAGGAGAAACTTTTACTCTGGATTCTCAGTCTGTTTCCTAGTGCCGGTTTGAAGTTCCTGCATTTTTCAATTTAAAACCGAGTTGGAGCTAGTACCTCCCCAAACATATGTATGGATTGGTATTTGTAATTGAAAAGAAAGTTTGTGTTCCCAACAAGCTAGGTGAAGTACGTCTTTCACACACACTTATCTCTCAGAACTGAGCATGTGGATAGACGTTCGTTCATCTAGCAAAACGGGAACGGGTTGCAGGAGAAAATTTTACTCTGGATTCTCAGTCTGTTTCCTAGTGCCGGTTTGAAGTTCCAGCAGTTTTCTCTGTAAAACCGAGTTGGAGCTTGTACCAACCCATATATTTGTAATTAGTGGAGTTTGCAACTGAAAGAAACTTTATGTTCCCAAGAAGCTATGTGAAGTACGGCTTTCATACACAATAATCTCTCAGAACTGAGCATGTGGAGAGACTTTCGTTCATCTAGCACAAAGTTTACGGGTTGCAGGGGAAACTTTTTCTCTCGTTTCTCAGTCTGTTTCCTATTGCCTGTTAGAATTCCTGTAGTTTTCACTGTAAAACTGATTTGGAGCTAGTATCTACCCATATATATGTATGGAGTGGGTTTTGCAACAGAAAAGAAACTTTGTGTTCCCAACAATCTAGTTGAAGGAAGGCTTTCACACACAATTATCTCTCAGAAGTGAGCATGTGGAGAGACGTTCGTTCATCTACCATAAAAGGAAAGAGTTGCAGAGTAAACTTTTACTCTATTTTCTCAGTCTGTTTCCTAGTGCCCGTTTGAAGTTCTTGCAGTTTTCACTGTAAATACGAGTTGGTGATTGTACCTCCCCATATATATGTATTGAGTGGAATTTGCAACTGAAAAGAAACTTTGTGTTCCCAACAAGCTAGGTGAAGGACGGCTTTCACACAAAATTATCTCTCAGATCGGAGCATGTGGAGAGATTTCGTTCGTTTAGCACAAATGGAAAGGGTTGCAGGTGAAATTTTTAGTCTGGTTTCTCAGTCTGTTTCCTAGTGCTGGTTTGATTTTCCAGCAGTTTTCATTGTAAAACCGTGTTGGAGCTCGTACCTCCACATATATATGTATGAAGTGGAGTTTGCAACTGAAAAGAAACTTTGTGCTTCCAACAAGCTAGTTTAAGGGCGGCTTTCACACACAATTATCTCTCAGAACTGAGCATGTGGAGAGATGTTCTTTCATGTAGGACAAAGAGAACTGGATGAAGGGGATACTTTTACTCCGGTTTCTCAGTCTGTTTCCCAGTGCCTGTATGAAGTTCCTGCAGTTTTCACTGAAAAACCGAGTTGGAGCTAGTACCTACCCATATATAAGTATGGACTGGAGTGTGCAACTGAAAAGAAACTTTGTGTTCCCAACAAGATTGGTGAAGTATGGCTTAAAATCACATTTACCTCTCAGAACTGAGCATGTGGCGAGACGTTCGTTCATCTAGCACAAAGGGAACTGGTTGCAGGAGAATCTTTTACTCTCGTTTCTTAGTCTGTTTCCTAGAGCCTGTTTGAATTTTCTGCAATTTTCACTGTAAACCCGTTTAGGAGCTAGTACCTCCCCATATGTATGTATGAAGTGGAGTTGGCAACTGAAAAGAATCTTTGTGTTCCCAACATGCTTGTTTAAAACGGCTTTCACACACACTTATATCTCAGAACTGAGCATGTGGAGAGACGTTCTTTCATGTAGGACAAAGAGAACTGATTGAAGGGGATACTTTTACTCCGGTTTCACAGCCTGTTTCCCAGTGCCGGTTTGAAGTTCCTGCAGTTTTCACTTTAAAACAGAGTTGGAGCTAATACCTCCCTATATATATGTATGGAGTGGAATTTGTAACTGAAAAGAAACTTTGTGTTCCAAACAAGCTAGTTGAAGCACGTGTTTCACACACACTTATCTCCCAGAAATGAGCATGTGGAGAGACGTTCATTCATCTAGCACAAGGGAAAGGGTTGCAGGAGAAAATTTTACTCTGGATTCTAAGTCTGTTTCCTAGTGCCGGTTTGAAGTTCATGCAGTTTTCACTGTAAACCGAGCTGGAGCTTGTACCTACCCATATATATGTATGGAGTGGAGTTTGCAACTTAAAAGGAACTTTGGGTTCCCAAAAATCTAGTTGAAGGACGGCTTTCACACACAATTATCTCTCAGAACTGAGCATGTGGAGAGATGTTCGTTCATCTAGCACAAAGGGAACGGGTTGCAGGTGAAAATTTTAGTCTGGTTTCTCAGTCTGTTTCCTAGTGCCGGTTTGATTTCCTGCAGTTTTCACTGTAAAACCGTGTTTTTAGCTCGTACCTCCACATGTATATGTATGAAGTGGAGTTTGCACCTGAAAAGAAACTTTGTGTTTCCAACAAGCTTGCTGAAGATCGGCTTACACACACAATTATCTCTCAGAAATGAGCATGTGGAGAGACGTTCTTTCATCTAGCACAAAGTGAACGGGTTGCAGGGGATACTTTTACTCCGGTTTCTCAGTCTGATTCCTAGTGCCGATAAGAATTTCCTGCAATTTTGAGTGTAAAACCGGGTTGGAGCTAGTACCTACCCATATATATGTATGGTGTGGGGTTTTCAACAGAAAAGAAACTTTGTGTTCCCAACAAGCTAGTTGAAGGAATGCTTTCACACACAATTATCTCTCAGATGTGAGCATGTGGAGAGACGTTCCTTCATCGAGCACAAAATGAACGGGTTGCAGAGGAACTTTTACTCTTTTTTTTCAGTCTGTTTCCTAGTGCCTGTTTGAAATTTCTGCAGTTTTAACTGTAAAACCGATTAGGAGCTAGTAATTCCCATAAGTATGTTGGGGTGGGTTTGCTAGTGAAAAGAAACTTTTGTTCCCAATAATCTAAGTGAAAACTGCTTTCACAAACACTTATATCTCAGAACTGAGCATTTGGAGAGAAGTTCGTTCATCTAGCCGAAAATGAACGGGTTGCAGGAGAAACTTTTACTCTGGATTCTCAGTCTGTTTCCTAGTGCCGGTTTGAAGTTCCTGCATTTTTCAATTTAAAACCGAGTTGGAGCTAGTACCTCCCCAAACATATGTATGGATTGGTATTTGTAATTGAAAAGAAAGTTTGTGTTCCCAACAAGCTAGGTGAAGTACGTCTTTCACACACACTTATCTCTCAGAACTGAGCATGTGGATAGACGTTCGTTCATCTAGCAAAACGGGAACGGGTTGCAGGAGAAAATTTTACTCTGGATTCTCAGTCTGTTTCCTAGTGCCGGTTTGAAGTTCCAGCAGTTTTCTCTGTAAAACCGAGTTGGAGCTTGTACCAACCCATATATTTGTAATTAGTGGAGTTTGCAACTGAAAAGAAACTTTATGTTCCCAAGAAGCTATGTGAAGTACGGCTTTCATACACAATAATCTCTCAGAACTGAGCATGTGGAGAGACTTTCGTTCATCTAGCACAAAGTTTACGGGTTGCAGGGGAAACTTTTTCTCTCGTTTCTCAGTCTGTTTCCTATTGCCTGTTAGAATTCCTGTAGTTTTCACTGTAAAACTGATTTGGAGCTAGTATCTACCCATATATATGTATGGAGTGGGTTTTGCAACAGAAAAGAAACTTTGTGTTCCCAACAATCTAGTTGAAGGAAGGCTTTCACACACAATTATCTCTCAGAAGTGAGCATGTGGAGAGACGTTCGTTCATCTACCATAAAAGGAAAGAGTTGCAGAGTAAACTTTACTCTATTTTCTCAGTCTGTTTCCTAGTGCCCGTTTGAAGTTCTTGCAGTTTTCACTGTAAATACGAGTTGGTGATTGTACCTCCCCATATATATGTATTGAGTGGAATTTGCAACTGAAAAGAAACTTTGTGTTCCCAACAAGCTAGGTGAAGGACGGCTTTCACACAAAATTATCTCTCAGATCGGAGCATGTGGAGAGATTTCGTTCGTTTAGCACAAATGGAAAGGGTTGCAGGTGAAATTTTTAGTCTGGTTTCTCATTCTGTTTCCTAGTGCTGGTTTGATTTTCCAGCAGTTTTCATTGTAAAACCGTGTTGGAGCTCGTACCTCCACATATATATGTATGAAGTGGAGTTTGCAACTGAAAAGAAACTTTGTGCTTCCAACAAGCTAGTTTAAGGGCGGCTTTCACACACAATTATCTCTCAGAACTGAGCATGTGGAGAGATGTTCTTTCATGTAGGACAAAGAGAACTGGATGAAGGGGATACTTTTACTCCGGTTTCTCAGTCTGTTTCCCAGTGCCTGTATGAAGTTCCTGCAGTTTTCACTGAAAAACCGAGTTGGAGCTAGTACCTACCCATATATAAGTATGGACTGGAGTGTGCAACTGAAAAGAAACTTTGTGTTCCCAACAAGATTGGTGAAGTATGGCTTAAAATCACATTTACCTCTCAGAACTGAGCATGTGGCGAGACGTTCGTTCATCTAGCACAAAGGGAACTGGTTGCAGGAGAATCTTTTACTCTCGTTTCTTAGTCTGTTTCCTAGAGCCTGTTTGAATTTTCTGCAATTTTCACTGTAAACCCGTTTAGGAGCTAGTACCTCCCCATATGTATGTATGAAGTGGAGTTGGCAACTGAAAAGAATCTTTGTGTTCCCAACATGCTTGTTTAAAACGGCTTTCACACACACTTATATCTCAGAACTGAGCATGTGGAGAGACGTTCTTTCATGTAGGACAAAGAGAACTGATTGAAGGGGATACTTTTACTCCGGTTTCACAGCCTGTTTCCCAGTGCCGGTTTGAAGTTCCTGCAGTTTTCACTTTAAAACAGAGTTGGAGCTAATACCTCCCTATATATATGTATGGAGTGGAATTTGTAACTGAAAAGAAACTTTGTGTTCCAAACAAGCTAGTTGAAGCACGTGTTTCACACACACTTATCTCCCAGAAATGAGCATGTGGAGAGACGTTCATTCATCTAGCACAAGGGAAAGGGTTGCAGGAGAAAATTTTACTCTGGATTCTAAGTCTGTTTCCTAGTGCCGGTTTGAAGTTCATGCAGTTTTCACTGTAAACCGAGCTGGAGCTTGTACCTACCCATATATATGTATGGAGTGGAGTTTGCAACTTAAAAGGAACTTTGGGTTCCCAAAAATCTAGTTGAAGGACGGCTTTCACACACAATTATCTCTCAGAACTGAGCATGTGGAGAGATGTTCGTTCATCTAGCACAAAGGGAACGGGTTGCAGGTGAAAATTTTAGTCTGGTTTCTCAGTCTGTTTCCTAGTGCCGGTTTGATTTCCTGCAGTTTTCACTGTAAAACCGTGTTTTTAGCTCGTACCTCCACATGTATATGTATGAAGTGGAGTTTGCACCTGAAAAGAAACTTTGTGTTTCCAACAAGCTTGCTGAAGATCGGCTTACACACACAATTATCTCTCAGAAATGAGCATGTGGAGAGACGTTCTTTCATCTAGCACAAAGTGAACGGGTTGCAGGGGATACTTTTACTCCGGTTTCTCAGTCTGATTCCTAGTGCCGATAAGAATTTCCTGCAATTTTGAGTGTAAAACCGGGTTGGAGCTAGTACCTACCCATATATATGTATGGTGTGGGGTTTTCAACAGAAAAGAAACTTTGTGTTCCCAACAAGCTAGTTGAAGGAATGCTTTCACACACAATTATCTCTCAGATGTGAGCATGTGGAGAGACGTTCCTTCATCGAGCACAAAATGAACGGGTTGCAGAGGAACTTTTACTCTTTTTTTTCAGTCTGTTTCCTAGTGCCTGTTTGAAATTTCTGCAGTTTTAACTGTAAAACCGATTAGGAGCTAGTAATTCCCATAAGTATGTTGGGGTGGGTTTGCTAGTGAAAAGAAACTTTTGTTCCCAATAATCTAAGTGAAAACTGCTTTCACAAACACTTATATCTCAGAACTGAGCATTTGGAGAGAAGTTCGTTCATCTAGCCGAAAATGAACGGGTTGCAGGAGAAACTTTTACTCTGGATTCTCAGTCTGTTTCCTAGTGCCGGTTTGAAGTTCCTGCATTTTTCAATTTAAAACCGAGTTGGAGCTAGTACCTCCCCAAACATATGTATGGATTGGTATTTGTAATTGAAAAGAAAGTTTGTGTTCCCAACAAGCTAGGTGAAGTACGTCTTTCACACACACTTATCTCTCAGAACTGAGCATGTGGATAGACGTTCGTTCATCTAGCAAAACGGGAACGGGTTGCAGGAGAAAATTTTACTCTGGATTCTCAGTCTGTTTCCTAGTGCCGGTTTGAAGTTCCAGCAGTTTTCTCTGTAAAACCGAGTTGGAGCTTGTACCAACCCATATATTTGTAATTAGTGGAGTTTGCAACTGAAAAGAAACTTTATGTTCCCAAGAAGCTATGTGAAGTACGGCTTTCATACACAATAATCTCTCAGAACTGAGCATGTGGAGAGACTTTCGTTCATCTAGCACAAAGTTTACGGGTTGCAGGGGAAACTTTTTCTCTCGTTTCTCAGTCTGTTTCCTATTGCCTGTTAGAATTCCTGTAGTTTTCACTGTAAAACTGATTTGGAGCTAGTATCTACCCATATATATGTATGGAGTGGGTTTTGCAACAGAAAAGAAACTTTGTGTTCCCAACAATCTAGTTGAAGGAAGGCTTTCACACACAATTATCTCTCAGAAGTGAGCATGTGGAGAGACGTTCGTTCATCTACCATAAAAGGAAAGAGTTGCAGAGTAAACTTTTACTCTATTTTCTCAGTCTGTTTCCTAGTGCCCGTTTGAAGTTCTTGCAGTTTTCACTGTAAATACGAGTTGGTGATTGTACCTCCCCATATATATGTATTGAGTGGAATTTGCAACTGAAAAGAAACTTTGTGTTCCCAACAAGCTAGGTGAAGGACGGCTTTCACACAAAATTATCTCTCAGATCGGAGCATGTGGAGAGATTTCGTTCGTTTAGCACAAATGGAAAGGGTTGCAGGTGAAATTTTTAGTCTGGTTTCTCATTCTGTTTCCTAGTGCTGGTTTGATTTTCCAGCAGTTTTCATTGTAAAACCGTGTTGGAGCTCGTACCTCCACATATATATGTATGAAGTGGAGTTTGCAACTGAAAAGAAACTTTGTGCTTCCAACAAGCTAGTTTAAGGGCGGCTTTCACACACAATTATCTCTCAGAACTGAGCATGTGGAGAGATGTTCTTTCATGTAGGACAAAGAGAACTGGATGAAGGGGATACTTTTACTCCGGTTTCTCAGTCTGTTTCCCAGTGCCTGTATGAAGTTCCTGCAGTTTTCACTGAAAAACCGAGTTGGAGCTAGTACCTACCCATATATAAGTATGGACTGGAGTGTGCAACTGAAAAGAAACTTTGTGTTCCCAACAAGATTGGTGAAGTATGGCTTAAAATCACATTTACCTCTCAGAACTGAGCATGTGGCGAGACGTTCGTTCATCTAGCACAAAGGGAACTGGTTGCAGGAGAATCTTTTACTCTCGTTTCTTAGTCTGTTTCCTAGAGCCTGTTTGAATTTTCTGCAATTTTCACTGTAAACCCGTTTAGGAGCTAGTACCTCCCCATATGTATGTATGAAGTGGAGTTGGCAACTGAAAAGAATCTTTGTGTTCCCAACATGCTTGTTTAAAACGGCTTTCACACACACTTATATCTCAGAACTGAGCATGTGGAGAGACGTTCTTTCATGTAGGACAAAGAGAACTGATTGAAGGGGATACTTTTACTCCGGTTTCACAGCCTGTTTCCCAGTGCCGGTTTGAAGTTCCTGCAGTTTTCACTTTAAAACAGAGTTGGAGCTAATACCTCCCTATATATATGTATGGAGTGGAATTTGTAACTGAAAAGAAACTTTGTGTTCCAAACAAGCTAGTTGAAGCACGTGTTTCACACACACTTATCTCCCAGAAATGAGCATGTGGAGAGACGTTCATTCATCTAGCACAAGGGAAAGGGTTTGCAGGAGAAAATTTTACTCTGGATTCTAAGTCTGTTTCCTAGTGCCGGTTTGAAGTTCATGCAGTTTTCACTGTAAACCGAGCTGGAGCTTGTACCTACCCATATATATGTATGGAGTGGAGTTTGCAACTTAAAAGGAACTTTGGGTTCCCAAAAATCTAGTTGAAGGACGGCTTTCACACACAATTATCTCTCAGAACTGAGCATGTGGAGAGATGTTCGTTCATCTAGCACAAAGGGAACGGGTTGCAGGTGAAAATTTTAGTCTGGTTTCTCAGTCTGTTTCCTAGTGCCGGTTTGATTTCCTGCAGTTTTCACTGTAAAACCGTGTTTTTAGCTCGTACCTCCACATGTATATGTATGAAGTGGAGTTTGCACCTGAAAAGAAACTTTGTGTTTCCAACAAGCTTGCTGAAGATCGGCTTACACACACAATTATCTCTCAGAAATGAGCATGTGGAGAGACGTTCTTTCATCTAGCACAAAGTGAACGGGTTGCAGGGGATACTTTTACTCCGGTTTCTCAGTCTGATTCCTAGTGCCGATAAGAATTTCCTGCAATTTTGAGTGTAAAACCGGGTTTGGAGCTAGTACCTACCCATATATATGTATGGTGTGGGGTTTTCAACAGAAAGAAACTTTGTGTTCCCAACAAGCTAGTTGAAGGAATGCTTTCACACACAATTATCTCTCAGATGTGAGCATGTGGAGAGACGTTCCTTCATCGAGCACAAAATGAACGGGTTGCAGAGGAACTTTTACTCTTTTTTTTCAGTCTGTTTCCTAGTGCCTGTTTGAAATTTCTGCAGTTTTAACTGTAAAACCGATTAGGAGCTAGTAATTCCCATAAGTATGTTGGGGTGGGTTTGCTAGTGAAAAGAAACTTTTGTTCCCAATAATCTAAGTGAAAACTGCTTTCACAAACACTTATATCTCAGAACTGAGCATTTGGAGAGAAGTTCGTTCATCTAGCCGAAAATGAACGGGTTGCAGGAGAAACTTTTACTCTGGATTCTCAGTCTGTTTCCTAGTGCCGGTTTGAAGTTCCTGCATTTTTCAATTTAAAACCGAGTTGGAGCTAGTACCTCCCCAAACATATGTATGGATTGGTATTTGTAATTGAAAAGAAAGTTTGTGTTCCCAACAAGCTAGGTGAAGTACGTCTTTCACACACACTTATCTCTCAGAACTGAGCATGTGGATAGACGTTCGTTCATCTAGCAAAACGGGAACGGGTTGCAGGAGAAAATTTTACTCTGGATTCTCAGTCTGTTTCCTAGTGCCGGTTTGAAGTTCCAGCAGTTTTCTCTGTAAAACCGAGTTGGAGCTTGTACCAACCCATATATTTGTAATTAGTGGAGTTTGCAACTGAAAAGAAACTTTATGTTCCCAAGAAGCTATGTGAAGTACGGCTTTCATACACAATAATCTCTCAGAACTGAGCATGTGGAGAGACTTTCGTTCATCTAGCACAAAGTTTACGGGTTGCAGGGGAAACTTTTTCTCTCGTTTCTCAGTCTGTTTCCTATTGCCTGTTAGAATTCCTGTAGTTTTCACTGTAAAACTGATTTGGAGCTAGTATCTACCCATATATATGTATGGAGTGGGTTTTGCAACAGAAAAGAAACTTTGTGTTCCCAACAATCTAGTTGAAGGAAGGCTTTCACACACAATTATCTCTCAGAAGTGAGCATGTGGAGAGACGTTCGTTCATCTACCATAAAAGGAAAGAGTTGCAGAGTAAACTTTTACTCTATTTTCTCAGTCTGTTTCCTAGTGCCCGTTTGAAGTTCTTGCAGTTTTCACTGTAAATACGAGTTGGTGATTGTACCTCCCCATATATATGTATTGAGTGGAATTTGCAACTGAAAAGAAACTTTGTGTTCCCAACAAGCTAGGTGAAGGACGGCTTTCACACAAAATTATCTCTCAGATCGGAGCATGTGGAGAGATTTCGTTCGTTTAGCACAAATGGAAAGGGTTGCAGGTGAAATTTTTATTCTGGTTTCTCAGTCTGTTTCCTAGTGCCGGTTTGATTTCCTGCAGTTTTCACTGTAAAACCGTGTTTTTAGCTCGTACCTCCACATGTATATGTATGAAGTGGAGTTTGCACCTGAAAAGAAACTTTGTGTTTCCAACAAGCTTGCTGAAGATCGGCTTACACACACAATTATCTCTCAGAAATGAGCATGTGGGAGAGACGTTCTTTCATCTAGCACAAAGTGAACGGGTAGCAGGGGATACTTTTACTCCGGTTTCTCAGTCTGATTCCTAGTGCCGATAAGAATTTCCTGCAATTTTGAGTGTAAAACCGGGTTGGAGCTAGTACCTACCCATATATATGTATGGTGTGGGGTTTTCAACAGAAAAGAAACTTTGTGTTCCCAACAAGCTAGTTGAAGGAATGCTTTCACACACAATTATCTCTCAGATGTGAGCATGTGGAGAGACGTTCCTTCATCGAGCACAAAATGAACGGGTTGCAGAGGAACTTTTACTCTTTTTTTTCAGTCTGTTTCCTAGTGCCTGTTTGAAATTTCTGCAGTTTTAACTGTAAAACCGATTAGGAGCTAGTAATTCCCATAAGTATGTTGGGGTGGGTTTGCTAGTGAAAGAAACTTTTGTTCCCAATAATCTAAGTGAAAACTGCTTTCACAAACACTTATATCTCAGAACTGAGCATTTGGAGAGAAGTTCGTTCATCTAGCCGAAAATGAACGGGTTGCAGGAGAAACTTTTACTCTGGATTCTCAGTCTGTTTCCTAGTGCCGGTTTGAAGTTCCTGCATTTTTCAATTTAAACCCGAGTTGGAGCTAGTACCTCCCCAAACATATGTATGGATTGGTATTTGTAATTGAAAAGAAAGTTTGTGTTCCCAACAAGCTAGGTGAAGTACGTCTTTCACACACACTTATCTCTCAGAACTGAGCATGTGGATAGACGTTCGTTCATCTAGCAAAACGGAACGGGTTGCAGGAGAAAATTTACTCTGGATTCCTCAGTCTGTTTCCTAGTGCCGGTTTGAAGTTCCAGCAGTTTTCTCTGTAAAACCGAGGTTGGAGCTTGTACCCAACCCATATATTTGTAATTAGTGGAGTTTGCAACTGAAAAGAAACTTTATGTTCCCAAGAAGCTATGTGAAGTACGGCTTTCATACACAATAATCTCTCAGAACTGAGCATGTGGAGAGACTTTCGTTCATCTAGCACAAAGTTTACGGGTTGCAGGGGAAACTTTTTCTCTCGTTTCTCAGTCTGTTTCCTATTGCCTGTTAGAATTCCTGTAGTTTTCACTGTAAAACTGATTTGGAGCTAGTATCTACCCATATATATGTATGGAGTGGGTTTTGCAACAGAAAAGAAACTTTGTGTTCCCAACAATCTAGTTGAAGGAAGGCTTTCACACACAATTATCTCTCAGAAGTGAGCATGTGGAGAGACGTTCGTTCATCTACCATAAAAGGAAAGAGTTGCAGAGTAAACTTTTACTCTATTTTCTCAGTCTGTTTCCTAGTGCCCGTTTGAAGTTCTTGCAGTTTTCACTGTAAATACGAGTTGGTGATTGTACCTCCCCATATATATGTATTGAGTGGAATTTGCAACTGAAAAGAACTTTGTGTTCCCAACAAGCTAGGTGAAGGACGGCTTTCACACAAAATTATCTCTCAGATCGGAGCATGTGGAGAGATTTCGTTCGTTTAGCACAAATGGAAAGGGTTGCAGGTGAAATTTTTAGTCTGGTTTCTCAGTCTGTTTCCTAGTGCTGGTTTGATTTTCCAGCAGTTTTCATTGTAAAACCGTGTTGGAGCTCGTACCTCCACATATATATGTATGAAGTGGAGTTTGCAACTGAAAAGAAACTTTGTGCTTCCAACAAGCTAGTTTAAGGGCGGCTTTCACACACAATTATCTCTCAGAACTGAGCATGTGGAGAGATGTTCTTTCATGTAGGACAAAGAGAACTGGATGAAGGGGATACTTTTACTCCGGTTTCTCAGTCTGTTTCCCAGTGCCTGTATGAAGTTCCTGCAGTTTTCACTGAAAAACCGAGTTGGAGCTAGTACCTACCCATATATAAGTATGGACTGGAGTGTGCAACTGAAAAGAAACTTTGTGTTCCCAACAAGATTGGTGAAGTATGGCTTAAAATCACATTTACCTCTCAGAACTGAGCATGTGGCGAGACGTTCGTTCATCTAGCACAAAGGGAACTGGTTGCAGGAGAATCTTTTACTCTCGTTTCTTAGTCTGTCTTCCTAGAGCCTGTTTGAATTTTCTGCAATTTTCACTGTAAACCCGTTTAGGAGCTAGTACCTCCCCATATGTATGTATGAAGTGGAGTTGGCAACTGAAAAGAATCTTTGTGTTCCCAACATGCTTGTTTAAAACGGCTTTCACACACACTTATATCTCAGAACTGAGCATGTGGAGAGACCGTTCTTTCATGTAGGACAAAGAGAACTGATTGAAGGGGATACTTTTACTCCGGTTTCACAGCCTGTTTCCCAGTGCCGGTTTGAAGTTCCTGCAGTTTTCACTTTAAAACAGAGTTGGAGCTAATACCTCCCTATATATATGTATGGAGTGGAATTTGTAACTGAAAAGAAACTTTGTGTTCCAAACAAGCTAGTTGAAGCACGTGTTTCACACACACTTATCTCCCAGAAATGAGCATGTGGAGAGACGTTCATTCATCTAGCACAAGGGAAAGGGTTGCAGGAGAAAATTTTACTCTGGATTCTAAGTCTGTTTCCTAGTGCCGGTTTGAAGTTCATGCAGTTTTCACTGTAAACCGAGCTGGAGCTTGTACCTACCCATATATATGTATGGAGTGGAGTTTGCAACTTAAAAGGAACTTTGGGTTCCCAAAAATCTAGTTGAAGGACGGCTTTCACACACAATTATCTCTCAGACCTGAACATGTGGAGAGACTTTCGTTCATCTAGCACAAAGTTTACGGTTTGCAGGGGAAACTTTTTCTCTTGTTTCTCAGTCTGTTTCTTATTGCCTGTTAGAATTCCTGTAGTTTTCACTGTAAAACTGATTTGGAGCTAGTATCTACCCATATATATGTATGGAGTGGGTTTTGCAACAGAAAAGAAACTTTGTGTTCCCAACAATCTAGTTGAAGGAAGGCTTTCACACACAATTATCTCTCAGAAGTGAGCATGTGGAGAGACGTTCGTTCATCTACCATAAAAGGAAAGAGTTGCAGAGTAAACTTTTACTCTATTTTCTCAGTCTGTTCCTAGTGCCCATTTGATGTTCTTGCAGTTTTCACTGTAAATACGAGTTGGTGATTGTACCTCCCCATATATATGTATTGAGTGGAATTTGCAACTGAAAAGAAACTTGTGTTCCCAACAAGCTAGGTGAAGTACGGCTTTCACACAAAATTATCTCTCAGATCGGAGCATGTGGAGAGATTTCGTTCGTTTAGCACAAATGGAAAGGGTTGCAGGTGAAATTTTTATTCTGGTTTCTCAGCCTGTTTCCTAGTGCCGGTTTGATTTCCTGCAGTTTTCACTGTAAAACCGTGTTTTTAGCTCGTACCTCCACATGTATATGTATGAAGTGGAGTTTGCACCTGAAAAGAAACTTTGTGTTTCCAACAAGCTTGCTGAAGATCGGCTTACACACACAATTATCTCTCAGAATGAGCATTGTGGAGAGACGTTCTTTCATCTAGCACAAAGTGAACGGGTTGCAGGGGATACTTTTACTCCGGTTTCTCAGTCTGATTCCTAGTGCCGATAAGAATTTCCTGCAATTTTGAGTGTAAAACCGGGTTGGAGCTAGTACCTACCCATATATATGTATGGTGTGGGGTTTTCACAGAAAAGAAACTTTGTGTTCCCAACAAGCTAGTTGAAGGAATGCTTTCACACACAATTATCTCTCAGATGTGAGCATGTGGAGAGACGTTCCTTCATCGAGCACAAAATGAACGGGTTGCAGAGGAACTTTTACTCTTTTTTTTCAGTCTGTTTCCTAGTGCCTGTTTGAAATTTCTGCAGTTTTAACTGTAAAACCGATTAGGAGCTAGTAATTCCCATAAGTATGTTGGGGTGGGTTTGCTAGTGAAAAGAAACTTTTGTTCCCAATAACTAAGTGAAAACTGCTTTCACAAACACTTATATCTCAGAACTGAGCATTTGGAGAGAAGTTCGTTCATCTAGCCGAAAATGAACGGGTTGCAGGAGAAACTTTTACTCTGGATTCTCAGTCTGTTTCCTAGTGCCGGTTTGAATTTCCTGCATTTTTCAATTTAAAACCGAGTTGGAGCTAGTACCTCCCCAAACATATGTATGGATTGGTATTTGTAATTGAAAAGAAAGTTTGTGTTCCCAACAAGCTAGGTGAAGTACGTCTTTCACACACACTTATCTCTCAGAACTGAGCATGTGGATAGACGTTCGTTTCATCTAGCAAAACGGGAACGGGTTGCAGGAGAAAATTTACTCTGGATTCTCAGTCTGTTTCCTAGTGCCGGTTTGAAGTTCCAGCAGTTTTCTCTGTAAAACCGAGTTGGAGCTTGTACCAACCCATATATTTGTAATTAGTGGAGTTTTGCAACTGAAAAGAAAACTTTATGTTCCCAAGAAGCTATGTGAAGTACGGCTTTCATACACAATAATCTCTCAGAACTGAGCATGTGGAGAGACTTTCGTTCATCTAGCACAAAGTTTACGGGTTGCAGGGGAAACTTTTTCTCTCGTTTCTCAGTCTTTTCTATTGCCTGTTAGAATTCCTGTAGTTTTCACTGTAAAACTGATTTGGAGCTAGTATCTACCCATATATATGTATGGAGTGGGTTTTGCAACAGAAAAGAAACTTTGTGTTCCCAACAATCTAGTTGAAGGAAGGCTTCACACACAATTATCTCTCAGAAGTGAGCATGTGGAGAGACGTTCGTTCATCTACCATAAAAGGAAAGAGTTGCAGAGTAAACTTTTACTCTATTTTCTCAGTCTGTTTCCTAGTGCCCGTTTGAAGTTCTTGCAGTTTTCACTGTAAATACGAGTTGGTGATTGTACCTCCCCATATATATGTATTGAGTGGAATTTGCAACTGAAAAGAAACTTTGTGTTCCCAACAAGCTAGGTGAAGGACGGCTTTCACACAAAATTATCTCTCAGATCGGAGCATGTGGAGAGATTTCGTTCGTTTAGCACAAATGGAAAGGGTTTGCAGGTGAAATTTTTAGTCTGGTTTCTCAGTCTGTTTCCTAGTGCTGGTTTGATTTTCCAGCAGTTTTCATTGTAAAACCGTGTTGGAGCTCGTACCTCCACATATATATGTATGAAGTGGAGTTTGCAACTGAAAGAAACTTTGTGCTTCCAACAAGCTAGTTTAAGGGCGGCTTTCACACACAATTATCTCTCAGAACTGAGCATGTGGAGAGATGTTCTTTCATGTAGGACAAAGAGAACTGGATGAAGGGGATACTTTTACTCCGGTTTCTCAGTCTGTTTCCCAGTGCCTGTATGAAGTTCCTGCAGTTTTCACTGAAAAACCGAGTTGGAGCTAGTACCTACCCATATATAAGTATGGACTGGAGTGTGCAACTGAAAAGAAACTTTGTGTTCCCAACAAGATTGGTGAAGTATGGCTTAAAATCACATTTACCTCTCAGAACTGAGCATGTGGCGAGACGTTCGTTCATCTAGCACAAAGGGAACTGGTTGCAGGAGAATCTTTTACTCTCGTTTCTTAGTCTGTTTCCTAGAGCCTGTTTGAATTTTCTGCAATTTCACTGTAAACCCGTTTAGGAGCTAGTACCTCCCCATATGTATGTATGAAGTGGAGTTGGCAACTGAAAAGAATCTTTGTGTTCCCAACATGCTTGTTTAAAACGGCTTTCACACACACTTATATCTCAGAACTGAGCATGTGGAGAGACGTTCTTTCATGTAGGACAAAGAGAACTGATTGAAGGGGATACTTTTACTCCGGTTTCACAGCCTGTTTCCCAGTGCCGGTTTGAAGTTCCTGCAGTTTTCACTTTAAAACAGAGTTGGAGCTAATACCCACTCCCTATATATATGTATGGAGTGGAATTTGTAACTGAAAAGAAACTTTGTGTTCCAAACAAGCTAGTTGAAGCACGTGTTTCACACACACTTATCTCCCAGAAATGAGCATGTGGAGAGACGTTCATTCATCTAGCACAAGGGAAAGGGTTGCAGGAGAAAATTTTACTCTGGATTCTAAGTCGGTTTCCTAGTGCCGGTTTGAAGTTCATGCAGTTTTCACTGTAAACCGAGCTGGAGCTTGTACCTACCCATATATATGTATGGAGTGGAGTTTGCAACTTAAAAGGAACTTTGGGTTCCCAAAAATCTAGTTGAAGGACGGCTTTCACACACAATTATCTCTCAGAACTGAGCATGTGGAGAGATGTTCGTTCATCTAGCACAAAGGGAACGGGTTGCAGGTGAAAAATTTTAGTCTGGTTTCTCAGTCTGTTTTCCTAGTGCCGGTTTGATTTCCTGCAGTTTTCACTGTAAACCGTGTTTTTAGCTCGTACCTCCACATGTATATGTATGAAGTGGAGTTTGCACCTGAAAAGAAACTTTGTGTTTCCAACAAGCTTGCTGAAGATCGGCTTACACACACAATTATCTCTCAGAAATGAGCATGTGGAGAGACGTTCTTTCATCTAGCACAAAGTGAACGGGTTGCAGGGGATACTTTTACTCCGGTTTCTCAGTCTGATTCCTAGTGCCGATAAGAATTTCCTGCAATTTTGAGTGTAAAACCGGGTTGGAGCTAGTACCTACCCATATATATGTATGGTGTGGGGTTTTCAACAGAAAAGAAACTTTGTGTTCCCAACAAGCTAGTTGAAGGAATGCTTTCACACACAATTATCTCTCAGATGTGAGCATGTGGAGAGACGTTCCTTCATCGAGCACAAAATGAACGGGTTGCAGAGGAACTTTTACTCTTTTTTTTCAGTCTGTTTTCCTAGTGCCTGTTTGAAATTTCTGCAGTTTTAACTGTAAAACCGATTAGGAGCTAGTAATTCCCATAAGTATGTTGGGGTGGGTTTGCTAGTGAAAAGAAACTTTTGTTCCCAATAATCTAAGTGAAAACTGCTTTCACAAACACTTATATCTCAGAACTGAGCATTTGGAGAGAAGTTCGTTCATCTAGCCGAAAATGAACGGGTTGCAGGAGAAACTTTTACTCTGGATTCTCAGTCTGTTTCCTAGTGCCGGTTGAATTTCCTGCATTTTTCAATTTAAAACCGAGTTGGAGCTAGTACCTCCCCAAACATATGTATGGATTGGTATTTGTATTGAAAAGAAAGTTTGTGTTCCCAACAAGCTAGGTGAAGTACGTCTTTCACACACACTTATCTCTCAGAACTGAGCATGTGGATAGACGTTCGTTCATCTAGCAAAACGGGAACGGGTTTGCAGGAGAAAATTTTACTCTGGATTCTCAGTCTGTTTCCTAGTGCCGGTTTGAAGTTCCAGCAGTTTTCTCTGTAAAACCGAGTTGGAGCTTGTACCAACCCATATATTTGTAATTAGTGGAGTTTGCAACTGAAAAGAAACTTTATGTTCCCAAGAAGCTATGTGAAGTACGGCTTTCATACACAATAATCTCTCAGAACTGAGCATGTGGAGAGACTTTCGTTCATCTAGCACAAAGTTTACGGGTTGCAGGGGAAACTTTTTCTCTCGTTTCTCAGTCTGTTTCCTATTGCCTGTTAGAATTCCTGTAGTTTTCACTGTAAAACTGATTTGGAGCTAGTATCTACCCATATATATGTATGGAGTGGGTTTTGCAACAGAAAAGAAACTTTGTGTTCCCAACAATCTAGTTGAAGGAAGGCTTTCACACACAATTATCTCTCAGAAGTGAGCATGTGGAGAGACGTTCGTTCATCTACCATAAAAGGAAAGAGTTGCAGAGTAAACTTTTACTCTATTTTCTCAGTCTGTTTCCTAGTGCCCGTTTGAAGTTCTTGCAGTTTTCACTGTAAATACGAGTTGGTGATTGTACCTCCCCATATATATGTATTGAGTGGAATTTGCAACTGAAAAGAAACTTTGGGTTCCCAAAAATCTAGTTGAAGGACGGCTTTCACACACAATTATCTCTCAGAACTGAGCATGTGGAGAGATGTTCGTTCATCTAGCACAAAGGGAAACGGGTTGCAGGTGAAAATTTTAGTCTGGTTTCTCAGTCTGTTTCCTAGTGCCGGTTTGATTTCCTGCAGTTTTTCACTGTAAAACCGTGTTTTTAGCTCGTACCTCCACATGTATATGTATGAAGTGGAGTTTGCACCTGAAAAGAAACTTTGTGTTTCCAACAAGCTTGCTGAAGATCGGCTTACACACACAATTATCTCTCAGAAATGAGCATGTGGAGAGACGTTCTTTCATCTAGCACAAAGTGAACGGGTTGCAGGGGATACTTTTACTCCGGTTTCTCAGTCTGATTCCTAGTGCCGATAAGAATTTCCTGCAATTTTGAGTGTAAAACCGGGTTGGAGCTAGTACCTACCCATATATATGTATGGTGTGGGGTTTTCAACAGAAAAGAAACTTTGTGTTCCCAACAAGCTAGTTGAAGGAATGCTTTCACACACAATTATCTCTCAGATGTGAGCATGTGGAGAGACGTTCCTTCATCGAGCACAAAATGAAACGGGTTGCAGAGGAACTTTTACTCTTTTTTTTCAGTCTGTTTCCTAGTGCCTGTTTGAAATTTCTGCAGTTTTAACTGTAAAACCGATTAGGAGCTAGTAATTCCCATAAGTATGTTGGGGTGGGTTTGCTAGTGAAAAGAAACTTTTGTTCCCAATAATCTAAGTGAAAACTGCTTTCACAAACACTTATATCTCAGAACTGAGCATTTGGAGAGAAGTTCGTTCATCTAGCCGAAAATGAACGGGTTGCAGGAGAAACTTTTACTCTGGATTCTCAGTCTGTTTCCTAGTGCCGGTTTGAATTTCCTGCATTTTTCAATTTAAAACCGAGTTGGAGCTAGTACCTCCCCAAACATATGTATGGATTGGTATTTGTAATTGAAAAGAAAGTTTGTGTTCCCAACAAGCTAGGTGAAGTACGTCTTTCACACACACTTATCTCTCAGAACTGAGCATGTGGATAGACGTTCGTTCATCTAGCAAAACGGGAACCGGGTTGCAGGAGAAAATTTTACTCTGGATTCTCAGTCTGTTTCCTAGTGCCGGTTTGAAGTTCCAGCAGTTTTTCTCTGTAAAACCGAGTTGGAGCTTGTACCAACCCATATATTTGTAATTAGTGGAGTTTGCAACTGAAAAGAAACTTTATGTTCCCAGAAGCTATGTGAAGTACGGCTTTCATACACAATAATCTCTCAGAACTGAGCATGTGGAGAGACTTTCGTTCATCTAGCACAAAGTTTACGGGTTGCAGGGGAAACTTTTTCTCTCGTTTCTCAGTCTGTTTCCTATTGCCTGTTAGAATTCCTGTAGTTTTCACTGTAAAACTGATTTGGAGCTAGTATCTACCCATATATATGTATGGAGTGGGTTTTGCAACAGAAAAGAAACTTTGTGTTCCCAACAATCTAGTTGAAGGAAGGCTTTCACACACAATTATCTCTCAGAAGTGAGCATGTGGAGAGACGTTCGTTCATCTACCATAAAAGGAAAGAGTTGCAGAGTAAACTTTTACTCTATTTTCTCAGTCTGTTTCCTAGTGCCCGTTTGAAGTTCTTGCAGTTTTCACTGTAAATACGAGTTGGTGATTGTACCTCCCCATATATATGTATTGAGTGGAATTTGCAACTGAAAAGAAACTTTGTGTTCCCAACAAGCTAGGTGAAGGACGGCTTTCACACAAAATTATCTCTCAGATCGGAGCATGTGGAGAGATTTCGTTCGTTTAGCACAAATGGAAAGGGTTGCAGGTGAAATTTTTAGTCTGGTTTCTCAGTCTGTTTCCTAGTGCTGGTTTGATTTTCCAGCAGTTTTCATTGTAAAACCGTGTTGGAGCTCGTACCTCCACATATATATGTATGAAGTGGAGTTTGCAACTGAAAAAACTTTGTGCTTCCAACAAGCTAGTTTAAGGGCGGCTTTCACACACAATTATCTCTCAGAACTGAGCATGTGGAGAGATGTTCTTTCATGTAGGACAAAGAGAACTGGATGAAGGGGATACTTTTACTCCGGTTTCTCAGTCTGTTTCCCAGTGCCTGTATGAAGTTCCTGCAGTTTTCACTGAAAAACCGAGTTGGAGCTAGTACCTACCCATATATAAGTATGGACTGGAGTGTGCAACTGAAAAGAAACTTTGTGTTCCCAACAAGATTGGTGAAGTATGGCTTAAAATCACATTTACCTCTCAGAACTGAGCATGTGGCGAGACGTTCGTTCATCTAGCACAAAGGGAACTGGTTGCAGGAGAATCTTTTACTCTCGTTTCTTAGTCTGTTTCCTAGAGCCTGTTTGAATTTTCTGCAATTTTCACTGTAAACCCGTTTAGGAGCTAGTACCTCCCCATATGTATGTATGAAGTGGAGTTGGCAACTGAAAAGAATCTTTGTGTTCCCAACATGCTTGTTTAAAACGGCTTTCACACACACTTATATCTCAGAACTGAGCATGTGGAGAGACGTTCTTTCATGTAGGACAAAGAGAACTGATTGAAGGGAGGTACTTTACTCCGGTTTCACAGCTGTTCCCAGTGCCGGTTTGAAGTTCCTGCAGTTTTCACTTTAAAACAGAGTTGGAGCTAATACCTCCCTATATATATATGGAGTGGATTGTAACTGAAAAAACTTTGTGTTCCAAACAAGCTAGTTGAAGCACGTGTTTCACACACACTTATCTCCCAGAAATGAGCATGTGGAGAGACGTTCATTCATCAGCACAAGGGAAAGGGTTGCAGAGAGAAAATTTACTCTGGATTCTAAGTCTGTTTCCTAGTGCCGGTTTGAAGTCATGCAGTTTTCACTGTAAACCGAGCTGGAGCTTGTACCTACCCATATATATGTATGGAGTGGAGTTTGCCAACTTAAAAGGAACTTTGGGTTCCCAAAAATCTAGTTGAAGGACGGCTTTCACACACAATTATCTCTCAGAACTGAGCATGTGGAGAGATGTTCGTTCATCTAGCACAAAGGGAACGGGTTGCAGGTGAAAATTTTAGTCTGGTTTCTCAGTCTGTTTCCTAGTGCCGGTTTGATTTCCTGCAGTTTCACTGTAAACCGTGTTTTTAGCTCGTACTCCACATGTATATGTATGAAGTGGAGTTTGCACCTGAAAAGAAACTTTGTGTTTCCAACAAGCTTGCTGAAGATCGGCTTACACACACAATTATCTCTCAGAAATGAGCATGTGAGAGACGTTCTTTCATCTAGCACAAAGTGAAACGGGTTGCAGGGGATACTTTTACTCCGGTTTCTCAGTCTGATTCCTAGTGCCGATAAGAATTTCCTCAATTTTGAGTGTAAAACCGGGTTGGAGCTAGTACCTACCCATATATATGTATGGTGTGGGGTTTTCAAAGAAAAAGAAACTTTGTGTTCCCAACAAGCTAGTTGAAGGAATGCTTTACACACAATATCTCTCAGATGTGAGCATGTGGAGAGACGTTCCTTCATCGAGCACAAAATGAACGGGTTGCAGAGGAACTTTACTCTTTTTTTTCAGTCTGTTTCCTAGGCCTGTTTGAAATTTCTGCAGTTTTAACTGTAAAACCGATTAGGAGCTAGTAATCCCATAAGTATGTTGGGGTGGGTTTGCTAGTGAAAAGAAACTTTTTTCCCAATAATCTAAGTGAAAACTGCTTTCACAAACACTTATATCTCGAACTGAGCATTTGGAGAGAAGTTCGTTCATCTAGCCGAAAAATGAACGGGTTGCAGGAGAAACTTTTACTCTGGATTCTCAGTCTGTTTCCTAGTGCCGGTTTGAATTTCCTGCATTTTTCAATTAAAACCGAGTTGGAGCTAGTACCTCCCCACAAACATATGTATGGATTGGTATTTGTAATTGAAAAGAAAGTTTGTGTTCCCAACAAGCTAGGTGAAGTACGCTTTCAACACACTTATCTCTCAGAACTGAGCATGGATAGACGTTCGTTCAACTAGCAAAACGGGAACGGGTTGCAGGAGAAAATTTTACTCGGATTCTCAGTCTGTTTCCTAGTGCCGGTTTGAAGTTCCAGCAGTTTTCTCTGTAAAACGGAGGGGCTTGTACCAACCATATATTTGTAATTAGTGGAGTTTGCAACTGAAAAGAAACTTTATGTTCCCAAGAAGCTATTGAAGTACGGCTTTCACACACACATATCTCTCAGAAACATGAGACGTGGAGAGACGTTTGTTCATCTAGCACATAGGGAACGGGTTGCAGGAGAAACATTTACTCTGGTTTCTCAGTCTGTTCCTAGTGCCGGTTTGAAGTTCCTGCAGTTTTCACTGTAAAACCGTGTTGGATCTAGTACCTCCCCATATATATGTATGATGTGGAGTTTGCAAATAAAAGAAACTTGTGTTCCCAACATACTAGTTGAAGGACGGCTTTCACACAAATTTTGTCTCTCAGATATGAGCATGTGGAGAGACGTTATTTAATCTAGCACAAGGGAAAGTGTTGCAGGGGAAACTTTTATTCCAGTTTCTCAGTCTGTTTCCTAGTGCCGTTTAGAACTTCCTGCAATTTTCACTGTAAATCTGAGTTGGAACTATTACCTACCCATATATATGTATGGAGTGGAATTTGCAACAGAAAAGAAAACTTTGTGTTCCCAACAAGCTAGATGAAGGACGGCTTTCACAGACAATTATCTCTCAGACCTGAACATGTGGAGAGAAGATCGTTCATCCAACACAAAATGAATGGGTTACAGGAGAAACGTTTTCTCATTTTCTCGGTCTGTACAAGTGCCGGTTTGAATTCCTGAAGTTTCAACTTTTAAACCGAGTTTGAGATTGTAACTCCCCATATATATGTATGAGTGGAGTTTGCATGTGAAAGAAACTTTGTGTTCTCAACAAGCTATGTGAAAAACGGCTTTCACACACACTTATCCCTCAGAATGAGCATGTGGAGAGACTATCGTTCATCTTGCACAAAGTGAACGGTTTGCAGAAGAAACTTTTACGCTGGATTCTCAGTCTCTTTCCTAGTTCCGAATTGAAGTTCCTGCAGTTTTCACTGTAAAACCGAGTTGGAGCTAGTACTTCCCCATATATATGTATGGAGTGGAGATTGCAACAGGAAAGAAACCTTGTGTTCCCAACAAGCTAGGTGAAAACGGCTTTCACACACACATATCTCTAAGAAAAGACATGTGGAGAGACGTTCTTTCATCTAGCACAAAGGGAAAGATTTGCAGGGAAAGTTTAACTCAGTTTCTCAGTCTGTTTCCTAGTGCCGGTTTGAATTTCCTTCAGTTTTCACTATAAAACAGAGTTGGAGTTCGTACTCCTCCCCATATATAGTATGAAATGGAGTTTGCCAATGAAAAGAAACTTTGTTTTCCCTAGAAGATATGTGAAGGCGGCTTTCACACACACTTATCTCTGAGAAATGAGCATGTGGAAAGACTTTCTTTCATCAAGCACAAAGGGAAGGGTGCAGGGGAAACTATACTTGGATTCTCAGTCTGTTTCCTAGTGCCGGTTTGAACTTCCTGCAGTTTTTCACTGTAAAAACAGAGTTGGAGCTCGTACCTACCCAATATATGTAGGGAGTGGGTTTGCAAATGAAAAGAAACTTTGTGTTCCCAACAAGCTTAGTGAAGGTCGGCTTCCACACAAATTAATCTCTCAGAACTGAGAATGTGGAGAGAATTTCGTTCATCAAGCAGAAAGGGAACGGGTGTAGGAGAAACTTTTACTCCGGTTTCTCAGTCTGTTTCCTAGTGCCGGTTAGAAGTTCCTGCAGTTTTCACTTAAATCCGAGTTGGAGCTTGAACTCCCCATATATATGTATGGAGTGGGGTTTGCAACAGAAAAGAAACTTTGTGTTCCCAACAAGCTAGTGGAAGGACGGCTTTCACACACATATCTCTCAGAATGGAGCATGTGGAGAGATGTTCGTTCATCTAGCACAAAAGTAACGGTTGGCAGGGGTAACATTTTCTCTTGTTCTCAGTCTGTTTCTTAGTGCAGGTTAGTATTTTCTGCGTTTCACTGTAAAGCCGAGTTGGTCTAGTACCCCCCAATATATATATATATGGAGTGGTGTTTGCAACTGAAAAGAGACTTTGTGTCCCAACAAGCAAGTTGAAGGACGGCTTTCACACACACTTATCTCTCAGAACTGAGCATGGAGAGACATCATCTAGCACATAGGAACGGTTGCAGGAGAAACTTTTACTGGTTTCTCAGTCTGTTTCCTAGTCCGGTTTGAAGTTCCTGCAGTTTTCACTGTAAAACCGAGTTGGATCTAGTACCTCCCCATATATATGTATGTGTGGAGTTTGCAAATGAAAAGAAACTTTGTGTTCCCATCATACTAGGTGAAGGAGGCTTTCACACAAATTTATCTCTCAGATATGAGCATGTGGAGAGACGTTATTCATCTAGCACAAAGGAAAGTGTTGCAGGGGAAACTTTTATTCCGGTTTCTCAGTCTGTTTCCTAGTGCCGTTTAGAACTTCCTGCAGTTTTCACTGTAAATCTGAGTTGGAAACTATTACACCCATATATATGTATGGAGTGGATTTTGCAACAGAAAAGAAACTTTGTGTTCCCAACAAGCTAGATGAAGGACGGCTTTCACAGACATTTATCTCTCAGACCTGAGCATGTGGAGAGAAGTTCGTTCATCCAACACAAAAGAACGGGTTGCAGGAGAAACGTTTTCTCATTTTTCTCAGTCTGTTTCCAAGTGGTTTGAATTTCCTGAAGTTTCAAATTTTAAACCGAGTTTGAGCTTGTAATTCCCCATATATATGTATGGAGTGGGGTTTGCAACTGAAAGGAACTTTGTGTTCTCAACAAACTATGTGAAAAACGGCTTTCACCCACACTTATCCCTCAGAACTGAGCATGTGTAGAGACGCTCGTTCATGTAGCACAATGTGAACGGTTTGCAGAAGAAACTTTACGCTGGTTTCTCAGTCTCTTTCCTAGTGCCGGTTTGAAGTTCCTGCAGTTTTCCCTGTAAAACAGATTAGTAGCTAGTACTCCCCATATACATATATGGAGTGGATTTTGCAAATGAAAACAAACTTTGTGTTCCAACAAGCTAGGTGAAGGACGGCTTTCACACACACATATCTCAGTACTGAGCATGTGGAGAGATGTTCGTTCATCTAGCAAATGGAACAGGTTGCAGGAGAAACTTTTACTCTGATTTCTCAGTCTCTTTCCTAGTGCCGGTAAGAAGTTCCTGCAGTTTTCCCTGTAAAACAGATTAGTAGCTAGTACCTCCCCATATACATATATGGAGTGGATTTTGCAAATGAAACAAACTTTGTATTCCCAACTAGCTAGGTGAAGGACGGCTTTCACACACAATTAACTCTCAGAACTGAGCATGTGTAGAGACGTTCGTTCATCTAGCACAAGGGGAAATGTTTGCAGTTGAAAGTTTTAGTCTGGTTTCTCAGACTGTTTCCTTGTGCCGGTTTGATTTTCCTGCATTTTTCACTGTAAAACAGAGTTGGAGCTAGTATCTACCCATATATATATATATGGAGTGGGGTTTGCAACTTAAAAGAAACTTTGTGTTCCCAACAAGCCAGTTGAAGGAAGGCTTTCACACACAATTTAATCTCAGATGTGAGCATGTGGCGAGATGTTCGTTCATCTAGCACAAATGGAACTGGTTGCAGGAGAAACATTTAGTCTGATTTCTCAGTCTGTTTCCTAGTGCCTGTTTGTAATTTCTGCATTTTTCACTGTAATACCGATTAGGAGCTAGTACCTCACCAAATGTATGTTGTTGTGGAGTCTGCTAGTGAAAAGAAACTTTGTGTTCCCAACAAGCTACGTGAAAACGGCTATCACACAACTTATATCTCAGAACTGAGCATGTGGAAAGACGTTCGTTCATCTAGCACAAAGGGAACGGGTTGAAGGAGAAACTTTTACTCTGGTTTCTCAGTCTGTTTCCTAGTGCCGGTTTGAAGTTCCTGCAGTTTTCACTGTAAAACAGAGTTGGAGCTAGTAACTACCCTTATATATGTATGAAGTGGAATTTGCAACAGAAAAGGAACTTTGTGTTCCCAACAAGCTCGGTGAAGGACAGCTTTCACACACACTTATCTCTGAGAACGTAGCATGTGGAGAGACGGTCGTTCATCTAGAACAAAGGGAACGGTTTGCCGGGGAAACTTTTAATCTGGTTTCTCAGTCGGTTTCCTAGTGCCTGTTTGAAGTTCCTGCAGTTTTCACTGTAAAACGATTTGGAGCTACTACCTCCCCATATATATGTATTGATAGTAGTTTGCAACTGAATAGAAACTTTGTGTTCCCAAGAAGCTAGTTTAAAGACGGCTTCCACACACACTTATCTCTGAAAACTGAGCATGTGGAAAGAATTTCGTGCATCTACCTCAAAGAGAAAGGTTTGCAGGGAAACTTTTTCTGTGGTTTCTAAGTCTGTTTCCTAATTCCGGTTTGAATTTTCTGCAGTTTTCACTGTAAAAAAGATTTTGAGCTAGTACCTCAACATATATATTTATGGAGTGTATTTTGCAAATGAAAAGAATCTCTGTGTTCCCAACAAGCTAGGTGAAGGACGGCTTTCACACGCACTTATCTCTCAGAACTGAGCATGTTAAGCGACGTTCCTTCATGTAGAAGAAATGGAACGGGTATCAGGAGTAATTTTTACTCTGGGTTCTCAGTGTGTTTCCTAGTGCCTGTTTGAATTTCTTGCAGGTTTCACTGTAAAATTGATTGGGAGCTAGTACATACCCATATATATGTATGGAATGTAGTTTGCATCTGAAAAGTAACTCTGTGTTCCCAACAATCTAGTTGATGTACTGCTTTCACACACACTTACCTCTCAGTAATTAGCATGTGGAGAGACGTTCGTTCATCTAGCACAAAGAGAACGTGTTGCAGGAGAATCTTTTACTCTGGTATCTCAGTTTGTTTCCTAGTGCTGCTTTGAAATTCCTGCTGATTTAGCTGTAAAACAGATTTGGAGCTAGTACATCCTCATATATATATTTTTGGAGTGTAGTTTGCAACTGAAAAGAAACTCTGTGTTCCCAACAATCTAGATGAATGACGGCTTTACACACAATTATCTCTCAGAAATGAGCATGTGGATAGATGATCTTTCATCTAGCACAAAGGGAACGGTATGTAGAATAAACTTTTACTCTGGTTTCTCAGTCTGTTTCCTTGTGCCGATTTGAAGTTCCTGCAGTTTTCACTGATAAACAGAATTGGAGCTAGTACCTACCCATATATATGTTTGAAGTGTAGTTTGCAACTTAAAAGAATCTTTGTGTTCCCTACAAGCTAGGTGAAGGAAGGCTTTCACACACACTTTTCTTTGTAAGTGAACATGTGGAGAGGCGATCGTTCATCTAGCAAAATGGAACGGGTTTCAGGAGAAACTTTTACTCTGGTTTCTCAACTGTTTCCTAGTGCCGGTTTGAAGTTCCTGCAGTTTTCACTGTATAAACGAATTGGAGTTATTCCCAACCCATATAATATGTATGGATTTTAGTTTGCAACTGAAAAAAGTTTGTTTTCAAAACAAGCTTGGTGATGACGGCTTCCTCACACACTTATATCTCAGAAGTGAGCATGTGGAGAGACTTTCATTCATCAAGCACAAAGGAACGTGTTGCAGAAGAAAATTTTACTCTGGTTTCTCTGTCTGTTTTCTAGTGCCGTTTTGATTTTCCTGCAGTTTTCACTGTAAAACCGACTTGGAGCTAGTCCCTACCCATAAAATATATATGGATTATAGTTTGTAACTGAAAAGGAACTCAGTGTTCCCTAAAAGCTAGGTGAAGGGCGGCATTCACACTCAAGTATCTCACAGAAGAAATCATTTGGAGTGACGGTCATTCATCTAGCACAATGCGAACGGGTTACAGGGGAAACTTTTACCCTGGTTTCTCAGTCTATTTCCTAGTGACGTTTTGAATTCCCTGCAGTTTTCACAGTAAAACCGAGTTGGAGATAATACCTCCCCATATAATATGAATGGAGTGTATTTAGTAACTGAAAAGATCTCTGTGTTCATAAAAATCTAGGTGAAGGACGGCTTTCACACACACTTATCTCTCAGAACAGATCATGTGGAGAGACGTTCGTTCATCTAGCACAAAGGGAAAGGAATGCAGGAGAAACTATTTCCTGGTCTCTCAGTCTTTCTCCTAGTACCGTTAGGAAGTTAATTCAGTTTTCACTGTAAATATTTTTAGAGCTGGTAAAT
>NC_045715.1:506199-527095 GCF_009834535.1 Camelus ferus
TTAGGACAAGATCGCTTGTTTAACTAGCAAGTCAAATCAGAATACATATATACACATATATTCACTTTCTTATTCTTCTTCATTAAAGGTTACTACAAGATAATGAATATAGTTCCCTGTGCTGTAGAGAAGAAATCTGTTTATATGCACTACTGGGGCACTGCACTGCACACCAGAAATTGGCACACTGCAACTGAATGCACTTCAATGAAAGAAGGAAGAAGGAAAGAAAGAAAGAAAGAAAGAAAGAAAGAAAGAAAGAAAGAAAGAAAGAAAGAAAGAAAGAAAGAAAGAAAAGAAAGAAGAAAGAAAGAAAGAAAGAAAGAAAGAAAGAAAGAAAGAAAGAAAGAAAGAAAGAAAGAAAGAAAGAGAAAGAAAGAGAGAAAGAAAAAGAAAGAAAGAAAGAGAGAAAGGAAGGAAGGAAGGAAGGAAGGAAGGAAGGAAGGAAGGAAGGAAGGAAGGAAGGAAGGAAGAAAGCTAAAAAAAAAATAAAATCAGAATATGATGAATGTGGCCAAAGTAAAGCATTGCACAACTACCTGGTGAAACAGGAGGATAAGAGTCATTAATCTAGAGACATAGTTCAGCCATTCTGATTGTGGAATGGTATCTCATTGTTTCTTTAAATTCCTAACTCCTTGATGACATACAATGTTGTTCATACTTGCATATGCTTATTTGACAATCCATATATCTTCTTTGGTGATATTTCTGTTCAAGACTTTTGTCCATTTTTTGATCAAGTTGCTCATTTTCTTATCTTTGAATTATCTTTTTTTTAATTTGTAAGATTTATCAAGAAATTTGTTGCTTCAAACTTTCTACCATATTTTTAATCAATAAACTGTTCAAACCCAGTTCTCAGAGATGCTGATCGGTGGCACTTAAGTTTAACTTTCAGTTTAAATGTTTACATTCTATACCAGTTATCTTTTTCTAAACTCACATTTTATGGCCAAACATTGTTTAAATAACAGTCAAACTGAATTCTAATGATGGGCATCTTGCATTCTCATATGCTGGAGAAAGCAAGGCCTTGAGAAAAATGAATAAATACTTCAATAAAAGGCACTATAAAATGTTGTTTAATTTGCTTTTCAAAAAACTAAATAAATAGTAGTAAGGGTTTAATTCTAAGAGTGAGATTCTCAAAATGTGTAATAAAATTGAGTACCACAGAAACCCATGTTTTCCAGCTTGATTCCCAGAATTATAATTTCCCAAGAAATATCCAGAAAGTGAAAAACTGTGACAATGTTTGATACCTGTTTAGTCACACTCTAAGATTTATATATGCTATTTCAGGTAATTTTAATAATGTAAACAAATATAGACAAGACAACTTTCTTCACATTTGGCCACTTCGTATCCTTAGGTCCAACCCTTTCAGATTTCAAATCAAGCCCCTCCACTGTAAGCAAGGCCTTCTTGCCATGACTTGCTTTCTGGTACCACAGCTTCTTAGAGAAGGAAAATGTAATCCCCAGTTAGAAATGGACACACAATGTTCCAGTTATGTCCAGTTCCCCAATGGAAAAGACAGAAAATAGCAAATGTATTCCATTTATACAAAACAGATTTTCCATGTTGCTGCAAATGGCATTAAAAAAATGGGAAACCTGGATGGACCTAGAGATTCTCACATAAAGTGAAGTAAGTCCTATATAGAAAAAAAAAAGAGAGAGAGAGAGAGACAGATATGAATTTTATTTACAAACCAGCAATGGATTCACAGACATAGAAGACAAACTGTGGTTGCCAGGGAGGAAAGGGGCAGGGAAGAGATAGATTGGGATTGACAGGTGCACCTTACTGTTTCTAGGGTGAATGGATGCTGGAGATCTACAGTGTAGCACAGGGAACTGTGTTCAGTTTCTTGTGGTGAGCTATAATGGAAAAGAATCTGAAAAAAATATATATATATATACATAAATGTATGTATATGTATGGCTGAATCACTTTGCTGCACACCTGAAACTAACATTGTCAATTGATTACACTTCAATAAACAATAAGAATTAAAAAAATAATGATCACTTTTTGATTTAAACAACCTAATCAAGGCTGATTGTTTCATAAGAATTAATACCTTGTATCTTTGCTACAGTGATTAAAAAGCTTTGGAATAAAAAACAAACAGAAACCTCCAGATTTTCCTCTATAGGAAGCATCTATTAAAACAAGACTCTGCTCAACCAGTTTGAGCACCCTGTAAATCTCAATAAGCCATGTGTCAAGGATTTCTAGAACCAAGTCCTGTCTTCCACCATGCGAAATCTAATTTTTTAAGAGAAGAAAAAAATATATATATATATGGTACCTCCTGGTGCTTAGGAAATTCTTCAAATATTAAAGCAAACTTTATTAGTTAACACTGGGCGTACTGATATATTCAAGGAAGAGTTTTCAAGATACTGCTCAACTGTCACAATTTGTGTATTGCTTAAATTGACAGCCATCTTTTTTTTTTTTTTTTGGCTTCCTTTCTAGAGGAGATAGAATGAATTATGAAACATTGATCATGATGAAGACAAATGACTCCATCCTCTGGATAAGACTGAAGCCCAGAACCTCCAGTTCCTCAATGATGATACTGCTCGAGCAAGCTCTGTGTTTCATGAACTGTCTATGCATCCAGTTGATTTATCCCATAATCTTTTTGGAAGCAGATGTTTGCCTCACCTGCCAATCAATGATTATTTTACTGCGTGCTCAGTATGCTTGATGGAGTACATGGTACTTGTCCTCAAGGGCCTTATAACCTGTGATTGGTTGTCTTGATTAGCTTAACAGCTATCTAAACCAAGAACTCTCCTTGACTACGTGCCAGTCCCTACACTAAGCAGTTCTTAATCCCCTCAATATTCCTATGTGGTGGATGTGTTCATCGTCACTTTACAGGTGGGGAAATAAAAGCACAGAGTCCAAGTTCTCATTGTTCGTAATGCTGGAATGCAAGCCCCAGATGCCATGCTCCAAAAGCCAGTGCGACTCACTCCACGTACTTTCCTACGCTGGCTTCCTTTAAATTTCCAAAAGAGGCTTCCTCTTCACCTCTCCTTTTTTAGATGACATAGAATAGCTCTATTTTCATTTAAAATCCTTTATATTGATGACAGTGATCTTAGTGTATTTTTAGTCCATAATACCTTTAGAGGAAGCTAGGGGGAAAAAAAGAAAAAAGAAAATTATCAGGTAGTTAAAAATGCTCAATAAGTGGACAGGAGAAAATTCTGCTTGGTGGCTACGTCAGGAACCATAAATTTTTACAATGGAAATACACTCAAGAGTGAATAATGCCCATAACAAAAACTACAGCAGTAACAGAAGCCGTTTACTCTGTAAATGGTGTTCCCAACGAAGAAATGCATTTGGATAATGTTTTGGTCTCAGAGAATTAAAAATAATGCCTTTATGAAAATAGCCATATTGCACCTTGGTATCTTAGTTTTCATCAGATCACTGAAGGCATGAAGGCCAAGAAGCTGAGTAGAAATGCGTGGGAGAAATAAAGATGCTAAGGAAGCCGTGTGTGGTAGTGATCATCCTAGGCTCTTTAGAGGAAGTCCTCTGGTCAAACACAATGCAGAAGGGCCGGTGCTCTTATGGTGGCTCAGTGAGGTGTATCGCATCAGAGAAAGTGACACTTTATCAAAACATATTGACTGACAATTCTGTAATTCATTTCCTCTTTTTAAAAGGGTAGTTATGTTTAAAAGTAAACAATTTAGCTATTGAATGAATATTTACTAAACACATTGTTCAATGGTTTGACAAGTGCTTTCATGGCTCTTACTATGTGCCAAGCGTTGTTCTAAATTCTTGGCAAGTATTATTTTATGCTCTCTATAGACTTTTAGTCCTAGTTACTTCTCCTACTTTCTTTCATCCTCAGAATAGGTACAATTATTATCCTATCCTTACAACAAAGCTAAAAAATCTTAGCCATGGCCAATGGGCAAGTAACAGAAATCCGGTCCTAAAACACACACTACTAACAATTATATAATGTGCCTCTCACTTTCTAAGTAAATTGTCTACATTGTCCAGCTCTGAAGAAGCAGTGTGGTAAAGAACATTCTTTTGTTATGGTAAAATAAAGGGAAAACAAAATATTTTCTAGCAATATTTTTTTTTAATTCAGATGAAAAATAATGTATTGGGTTATATATAAAATGTGTGTATCCCTAAAAATGTAACAACCTAAGATTCAGACCTAGTTGGCCAGACAAACGAATGTGAGAAAATCTGCACTGCCTTTAGCCATGGAAATGCTAATATCCAGGCACGTTTGGGATAATAAGAATAAGAATAATAATAATTAGAAAGCTAAATGGTATTTTACTTTGAACTTAAAATGTGTGCATTTTACAAAGCTCAGTATCTACACGTCTCCCACCCCTGTGGCATATTTATCACTGCAGATTTCAGAAGAAAGAAGCCTTGGTTGGTTAAACTATCTGCAGAACTGTGTCTGTTCTCCATTTTTCTAGCAATGTGGGTTGGGAACTGCAGTGAAGACTTGCAGAAGACAATGTAGCCAACACTGTGTGCCACTTGCCCCCTGCCCTGTCATTAAGTGTAGAGGGGCAGTTAGTGGCAGTTGCTTTACAAACCAGGGGAAGGAGGCATGGCAGAGGGGAACAGAGCATCATTTCCATATTATAAGAGATCACTACAGCAACTTTACAACTTAGCTGAGCCTTGTGACGGGTTTAGTTGTGCTTGACTAAAACCCTGTGTTTATGTTGAGACTCTCGCATAGGAAAACACATACTTATTTGTGTTATCAAATTAGCCAAAATTCTTGATTTTCACAGTATCTTTCCAGTTGAATCTGTCTACACAGATCACATAATTTGCTCACACATCAGATGGGTTATGATTAGCCCACCCTTCTCTTTGGAACTCCCAAATCTGTGGCTAATTTCCTCAGCCACAAAGAGGAGTCCATTTCCGAGAACAGCATCTTGTTTTATTTACACAAATAGGCACGTTCCTCACAAGAAGTTCCGTAACATTTGAAATGGGAAATGACCATTTTCTCACCCAATATTACTGTCAAAAATTATATTCAGAGGGCTGGGTTCCTAGGACAAGTGTTTTAAATAATGTATCGCACATGTGCATACCATAAACAAAATATATATTTAAAGTACACAAATAACATGTTAGTTTTTTGTTTTCTTTCTTTTTGAAGCAGGAACAAGAAAAAGAAGCCACGTTTCAATCTGAGAGAACTCAGTGTCTCTTATTTGGAGAAAACAAGCCATTTGGCTGATCGTGTTTAATCAGATGATTCACGGGTGAGGGCTGGTGTGTTTTCTACGTGGGGGCAGCAAGCTGTGTGGAAATGGGCCATCATCAAAAAGACTCTGGATGCAGTCTCTGTGTGGTCATTGTCGGGTCCGCTTGCTTGCTCTGTGGGGTAGACAATCAGACGTCTTTAAAGCACTCATCACCTCCTGTTTTCAGAATGTCCCTTGCCATCCTCCTCATTTGATAGTTGAGAGAGGACAGACCAGATTCTTGACATAAATGTGAAGCAAAAGTGTGCTCTTAAATATACCCTTTAAAGACATTCCAGCGGTAAATGCAATCACATTGTGGTAAAAATCTCCCTTCTCAACAGTTTCTAATTTATTTAATAGCAATTGGCATGCTCGCCTTCTCCTTCCTTCCACCTCTCCACCTTGCCCCTGGAGTCCTGATTCTTTTCAAACCGCCTTGCCACAGAGAGGGAGACAGAAATTTTGGACTCATATAACAACTGAGGAAGATGGTGGGAAGGGCTCGGCTGTGAAATCTCTGAACGTTGTAATAGGAATCAGATGAGCAAGTGACATCACTATGGCTCAGTCACTGCCTTGGCAAAAATCTGTTCTCAATTTTTGAGTTGCCTAGAAGCAAAAATAATATTTAAGTAAAATGGGTTATAAAATCGGTATGTTAGTTTGTGCCGTGTAGGTCAGTCATTTTATCATTTTAAATATCTAAAAACACTCATGTACATTAATGAGACACTGAGATTTAGAGCAGGGAACAGGACATTGGGACATCAAAATAAACAGAGAAGAGTTAATGCCCTCATCACTCACGTGCTTTTCAGGGTCATGGCCATGGCCAGCCCCTCATATAACAGTTTATTATGTGCCTTAAACATGGCAGTGTCTGCGGGGTGGGGCAGGATGCTTGGAACACTTTTTTTTTTTTTAATTTTTCTGTACCACTATCTTCAGTGAGTTACAAGGGATCTTCCATTCTTCATTAAAAAAAAATTCTAATTGATTTCTTGGGTCAATCTCATAGTTTCTCTACATTGTTGAGCTACTAAGAGTGTAGGCTAGTTGAATTCAATACTCACATCTCCAGCCTGGCTGTTAATGCCAGGTCTCCCTTAGCACCTAAGAATGTTTTGAAGCAGGCTCCTGGGTGAGGCTCCATATTGCAGACTTTCTCTAACCCCACCTGGCCCTAGGTTCCTATTTTCCAGTGTGATCGTTTACAGCCTCTTGGTGATGTGGTCGGTCTGCTCACTGGGTAGCCAGCCTTGTGGGTGAGTTAGCAGCCAGAGTGGTCACTGAGCCGCCTTCTGCAATGTGCACTGGGTGTCGGGGTACTCAGCAATTTTCTCCAAAACCAAATGTGGAAGTATTGTCAGCTTCACCGCTGGCCTCTCTCTGTGCTCAGGTATCTCCTTCCGGACCTCTTTTGCCCAGATCAGGTAACTGCAGGAAAAATTAAACAAGTTTGCCATCTAAACTGATATCCAATATGAGATGGAGATAATACTCTTCTTATAGAAACCCTCCATGTTTGTAAGCAATTTCCTCGGCACTGCCTTCACTGGTTTGAGCTGCAATTAGCGTCCTCTTCCCTGGAGAGGTCAGAGGGAAAGCCTTAACACTCCTCAGCTCAGTACCTCACGTCTGCAGATTCCCTTTGTTTTTAGCCTTATAAAGTCTGAGAAGGAAGAGGATGGAGTGAGGGTTATGGCACGGAGCTTGTTCTTACCAACTTTGCAGGAGGCACCTGCCCTCATTTGGGTCTCCCTCTTTAGGCTATGAACTAGTTCATGTCCAATTGTCCTGGGCTGTCAGCCTTAGTCATCAATTTCAGGATATGTAGAAAGATATTCCTACAAGCTTAGCATCACTTGCCATGACTGCTCCTACAAGAGGAATCCCTTTCAATAAAAGAACCAGCTAAAAGTACTGCTGAACCTTGTAAGCAAAATACAGGTAGTACCATTTTCATTTTGAGTTCTTTTATAAATAGAAAGTGAACACATGTGAGATTCTTCCTCACTCCATCATTCCTATCACCCCTTTCCCAGCTACTCTAAGTTAAAGAAAAGAATAATCCATTTATTAACTGTTTGAAATAGTTCCCATCCTCCTTGAGTACCTAGAACAGTTCAAACATGAAGAAAGTTCACTTTATCCACATGACACCTGGTATTCTGGAAACTCAATGAGTGTTTATCAAACCCCCTGCTGTGTAAATAATCAGAAGACTGAAAAATCTGGGCTTATCAATTTATTTACTTGAATACAATTAAGATAACAATAGTGAGAAGTAATACATAAGAATGAAAATAGAGCTATCCTTTCCTCCAAAGAGTTAAAAGCTTTGTCAAAGTTATGATGCTTATTATGGGATTTTTTTTGAGATAAGTACTATTCATTTTCATATTTCATGGATTTGAAATTTGACAAATTGACGCACACAGTGGCTGATTCTGATGCTCATAATCTCAGCGGTTACAGGAGCCAAATCTAAGACTTGGGCTTTTGGAATTTCAGGGGAGGGAGGATAAGCTACATGCTGAAAGGAGGGTATCTTGATATCCTGTGGTGTCCGCTCTTGCTTAGGATCAGATTCCTGTATCCCAGAGAGACCTGGCACATTCGAGAACCACAAATTGCATGGAAATAATTGAGGATGGCTTACTGTGATCACTCACATCATATGCAAACCTTATGAGGCTGCTGAGCTATGTGAAATAGCACTGCTGCGTCCTAGCCACTGAAATTGTCTGTATGAATGGTTAGTTGGCTGTGTCACTCCAAACCTCAAATATGTGTAATGTTACATTCATTCAAGTCATATGTGATCAGAGCCCTTCAACGTAGCATAAAGTCACTGGGAAAGCGGAAGCTATGCGTAAATTCCACACTCCTCCCACCACAAACCATACTCAGGAACCCTTCACCTGTTAATGCAGAGTCATCTGACGAGAACACCTTGGCTTCCCCTGTCTTGCTGGAGAGGAGCGATACTGAGATGAGCCACGTCTCAAAACACAGAAGTAAGTTCTGACAAGACACATACTCATCTTCTGCCAGGATTATTTAGAGGACTTTTAAGACTTGGCTTCTCAAAAAAAAGCAGCTGAATGTACAACCTGTAAGAGAGCTGCAATGACTTCTGAACAAGGGAACAAGCTGCCTTTAAAGGTACAGGACTGTGTTCACATACACAAGGGTATTTATACAGACACATTCATGCATATACTGATACGTGTGATTTTTCTTCCTTTCTTTTTACTGCTGAAATACAATTTGGCCAATACTTTAAAAATGTTCTTTTCTTTGCTTTCAATTTTTTTCACTTCAAAACATAATGCTATTGAAAAGGAGCAAAATACACCACCTGAAATCTGCCTCTTTGCCATATTGATGACTTTAAGTTGATTCTTTAAAAAAAAAAAAAAGCAGACATGAGAGAAACTCTGAAAACAGTAGAAATTATCCTATGGTAAGAAACATCTACACCTATAAGGATAAATTGAAATACTGCTTTTCCCTGCATTTCATGTTTCTAAAGTCCCCACATCCCATCTCCATCTTAGTAAAAATAAATGTCTTACATTTTTGCAGTGACGTCAGATGTCACGCTGTGACAGGCAGCTTGCTGCCGCCTGACACAGAGAACTGTGTCCTTTTTTTGCTATTAGTTTTGGTTCTCCTGGTAAACTGAAATCCTGGGGAAGATCTTGCTCTGCACCTGATGAAGCCGGTGTTCTATCCAGACTTGAACAAACTGTCTTCCTGGCTGGCACTGATGCCTTCAACTATCTCTGGAACTTGTCAAGGATGAGGAGGGTCAAGAATAGCTTTCCCATTTTAAGCGACGTGACTAAACAGCATAAAGTGTCCTGTTTCAGCAAGTCTGCATGAAGTTTATTCCTGTCATTGGTGCAATCAAATCAAATCTGTTCACCAGAAGTCAAATGTTTTAGCATCATTCTCCTTTATAAATTCAGGAATTAGAGAGCCATCTACTGGTCTCACCTTCCCAAGTGACTTTCCAAACAGGGCGCTCTCATGAATTGAATCATAGGTCAAAATTTTAACAAAAATTATTTACCTTCCCCATCACATTTGGGGAGAAGAGTTAATTTTTTTTTTATCTTCTGATACTGAAGAGTGAAATAGAAGTAGAACTTCTGTTGGGCAAATTAGATAAATGGAGACTGTATGATATAAGTAAAACGAACTGATAATTTATTGTAATTCAACAGTTAATCAGCAAGTAGTTGTGGAAAATGTGCTACATGTTTAGGTTTTTTTTTTTTTTTTAGAATAATAATGACACGTGATAACTTCTGCCAGAGAACTTTCAATTTGAAATAAAAGAAAATAAAAATGGACATTGAATGGATGACACAGTATTTTGGCATCAAAGTAAATGTACAGGACTTGAAGTTAGGACACAAGAGTCTCGATGTTGAATACTTCATTTATTAGCCTGATATTTTGGGGCAGCTCACTTAGCCTTAGTTTTTCTGTCTGATAATTGAGGAAAATAATATCTGTCTCACCCACTGATCATAATAATAAGCTCTAAATTATATAAAGCTATGTACATGCAGGGTATAAACTTCTGAAATTATGGAGTCCAATAAAATTCCTGAACTGCTGAAATATAAACATGGCAGAAGAAACAGTGAAGGCAGAGTCCTTCTGGGGGTCTTATAACTGAGGACCTGAATCATGGGAAATGTGTACGAAGGTGACAGTGAGTTGAGGGGTATTTTACAAAGTGCTTCAATAATCTAAACACAGGGCACATCAATCCAAAGGAGGAAATGTGTTACCACGCACGGTTTCCCCAAGGCTAAGAGCAGTTTAGCACATACTGAAATGCTTGAAGGATGGGAGAGAGGATGGACTATGCTGAAATGCAATCTCTGGCTAGGCTGAATATAGGTTTAAAAAATCAGCAAGTGAGAGAATAAAAAATCAAGTGTTGAATAAAATGAAAAAGAGGAAGATGACGGAGGTGAAGGGTCCAGAGAGCATTATGCTGAAAAGGGAGATGTCATAAAATATGGGGGAAAACTTTGAAAGCCTCAAATTAGCTTGGAGAGCAGAAAATAAAAATAATGATGACTAAAATCTTTGGGATTTCTAGAGGTTGTGTACATGCATTAGATCTTTAAAGTGAGGGTGCTCATCACAGACATACTGGTGGTCTTCTGTAACTGCTGAGTAATGAAACAGACTCCTGGGAAATCACTGCTCCCTTCATTCAAATGCTCATTTTTGTACATCGGAGATTTACAATCCATCTAGACAAAAGGTCCGAGATTCCTGGGAAGCCTCTTTGCAAAGGGAATTCTAAAGCCCGCCTTTTCTTCAAACAGTAAACAAAGGTATGAATGAGTTTTCTTTACATGTCTTCATTCAGGAAAACTCATCATGTTTCTTTGGAATGTAATAATAATTAAAAAAGAAAAAACCTTGCATCATCATTTTCTTTTTAAGGATTGAATGATGAGAGTGAGAAATATGGCTATTGTTAATTTTTAGACAATGAAGGTAAATTAATACTGAGCAATCTTGTAGATTTTCCAACATCTTCTGTATGTTTAGTAGCAATTAAAGATCATATTTCCCCCTTCAGTACTTCTAATTTGTATTTGTGGTACAGAATTTAAATATAAATTCCATTCTTTCCTACATATACCACCTTTCAAGGCTGAAATCACATGATCCTTCCTTAAGTAAGTCAATTCCCAGTTCTGTAAAAGTCTGAAGGTGAAATTCACTACAAGTTCTGAAAGCACACTCTGCTTATTTAAAGGGATCATTGCCTCCCACGATGAACTAAACTCATGAGAATGGAGCTCTTATTTTGCTTCCATTCCTTTCTCAATTGCATTGCAAATTATCTCCTTTGCACATAGACATTTATTTCATCTTTCAAGTGAAAATTAGTTCTTCTCTCTGAAGCCCCAGAGGTTTTAATGGATTCCTCACTTACAGTATTTGTGTTCCCTTGCATTTTAATTATTGTTGTCATTCTTAATAGATCCTAGCATAAAGCATTGCTCAAAATAGGAGTTATCCTCTGGGAGGAGTCAGTGGATTGACAGATAACCTATCCCCCAACACAAAACACCCACATACACTCACATCTCTCAGACTATAGCAGGGACACAAATGTGATGGGAACAAGAACTGGGCAGTCACCCACTAGGAGCCCTGCTATGTGGATTAGGCCATTTATGCTAGGAACGGAGTCCTTGAACTTGATGAAAAGGTCTATGCAATGATTGCCAAAACTAGTTAGACATCAACATTACCAAGGAGCTTAAAAAACAGATGAATGGGTGGACTTACCTAGGCTCTGTCTTAGAAATCCTCTGCCTTATACTTCCCCAGGATTTAGTGCTTTAATTTGTGTCTTTAAGAATCCTTTAGTGATTCTTATGTAATCATCCTGAAATTAGCATCTGGAACAACTGGCTAGTCCAAAAACACCTGTCAAATTAATTAAGCCCTGAGATTTATGTAAGTTGAATTCAGGTATTTATACTTCTGCTATCAAACCTAGCCAACTAAAATTTTTTATAAGGGTTTAAGGCTCAAGTCCAATTTAATTTTTTTTTTTTTTTTGGCCTTCCTTTGCCTTGTTGTGTATGTCTCTACTTCAAAGACCATTTGGGGTGGGATAAATTCTTTGCAAGCAGAATTCTGGATACTGTGTTAGAATTCAGGACATCCTGGCATAATGTAAATCCCTCAGTTGCACCCCCATATCCACAATACTTTTAATATTTACTACTTTGCAATGGTTTAACAAATAGAGTTAAAAATCAGTTTAGAATTTGAGGGCTAGCCATCAAAGTACTAAGGTCCACTTTTTATCAGGGATAAGTTGATTATGAGCTCATAATTCAGGCCATATTTAATGGCCTTGGAAGTCTTTAGACGGCTGTGGCTAAGTCTGTGAGTTTTTCATATCAAACCACTGGAGTTCGAAGAGCATCCTTCACTTACTTGCTTGCAGTCATGCTGAAGCTGTGTTATCTCGCCAAGACTCTGTTCCTTCATCTGATAACTGGTGACAGCTACACTCTCTTCATCCTGTGGTTGTCATGAGGATCCCATGGCAGAATCCATGGAGTGTACTTAGCAGCGTCCGGAAAATGAGTACAAACTACCCACTAGTTAAGACTATTTTTACTATGATTATTATAATCCTCCTATTGCAAATTTAGTAATAGGTACCTTTAGCTGTTGGAGTCAAGCTGGTTTCTGTAGTTTTGTCCATCTCTCCCTGGTACCCTTGGCAAGCTATTCCTCAGTACTGTTGAACCCACCAAAGCGGATGCACTTACTAATTAGACCATTGCCTCCTACGGTGAAATAAGCTCTTGGGCACATATTTCTCACATGTCTCTCTTTCAATTCTATCTCTTTTTCAGCTGCACTGTAAAATGTCTCTTACCCATGAAATTCACAGGTACAAAATTACTATGAGAAGCCTGGAAGTTCTGACTGCAGTATCAGAGACTTGCCTTGGGAACATGGGGAAGTTATTTCATTTCCCTTATTCTTATTCCACTTAAAACTGAAAAAGAAATCTGTCCCAAACTTCAGCATTCTAATAGGGAAAAACAGCTGCACAGAATCAGTTAATTACAAATACTGAATGAGATGCCACTTTGAGATAAATTGATCAAAACCTTCAAGAAAAAAAAAAAAGGACTAAGGATAAGCATAATGACCCCAGACTTTTACCTCTCTCATTTGGCTAGTTTTAATCTCTGACTTCTTCATTGTAGTTGACTGAATAAATTGATCTCCTAGCTATGAGCGCCGCATTCTGTACATCTCCAGCAGTACCTGTTTTCTGTGTGCCCCATAGCTGCTGCACCGTGCGTGGGGTTTTATCTGCACATATTTATGCCTTTGAAAAGGATCTCAGTATGAGCTGTTAAATGTTATTGAATTTGGTCAATATTCCATGATAGGTGGTAAGCAGCAGCTTGGCTGAGTCACCTGGCAAGTCCCTGCAGTTAAGGATGTAATTTATAACACCTCCCAGAACAAAGGAGTAAAAATAAAGCAACACTTACATCTCCATTATATAATGTGTCTATGCATCTCAGTTGCTCTGGAGACTGAAGCTGCTGGGCCAGCTGGACAATTAAGAGAGTCTTAACATTTTCATAAATGGAATATCCTAAAAATTCCCTTCCTCCCACAGTGGCATAAGGAGAAAGAGTCTTTCTCCCGTTTAACCCAAGCATTGCTTTAAACAGATATTTTATGCATTTGCCACTGTAATGTAATGTTAATCGTACATGCATCTTTTAGTCTTAAGTATAAAAGCTTTTTTTTTTTCAAACATGAAGCAAACCTCTCAAGATTGAAGCATAAACATTTTTACAGATCGGACATTTTATACAGGTGGGTGTTAGTGGTCTGCTCAGGACAATTGGCAGAATATAAGAGAACAAAAAGCAGGGAGTCTGAAAGTTGGTATTTTAGTAATCGGTGGCTTTTGGATGTGTGTGATGTGTCTGAAGGAGATTCTGTTGAAAGCATAAACTGCAGGACGAGGCTTCCAGAGTGGGGAATACCCAGAGTGAGTCCCAGAGTCCACTAGGTCCCTCCGGGTCACTCAGGTAAGTTGATGGTCTTCTCTTTAATATGAAAGGCATCGGAGAAAGATCAACTGAGAAAATAATATAGTGATATGATGATAATATCAATGACTAGCACTTACCAATTGATAATGATATGCAAGCACGGTTCCACTACTCCATTTTCTTCATGATATTTTAAATAAGCAAATATGATCTTTAAAACAATAAAAAAACACACTGAAGTCTTCAGAAGTAAGGCCGTACAAAGAGGCTTTAATAGTGGCAGGTCAAAGCGTCTGAAACGAACGGAGTCAATGACTTCTCTCTATTACATCTCGCCAAATAGACTCCGATACCCAGCATGACGCAGAAGACCCTCGGCATGATCTAGCCTGTGTCTCTCCCTCCAGTGTCTTTTCAAGTTTTCTAATTGCCATCATCCAGTTTACAGTTCTTTGTTTTGATGATGACAGTTTTCTTACTGTGTGCAGTTCGTCTTAGCACCGCCTGCTCCACTCGTCTACTTGCCAAAACCCACTTTGTCCTTTCTTCAAATATGGTGACAAATATTTGCTTCCTCTGTAAAAACCCCTTTCTACAGGACTTGGAGGAAGGTGAGGCTAGTGAGCTTTGACACTAGACAAAGTCAGGATTGAACTGTAATTTTTCCTTTCTGACATCTTTATATTATGTTTTCCTTTACATTGAGATACAACTGGCATATAACATTGTGTAAATCTGAGGTGCGTGCCGTGTTGATTTGATACGTTTATATACTGCAATATGATCGCCACTGCAGTGTTAGCTAACACCTCCTTCATGTCATGTAATTATCACTCTTTTGCAGTGAGAAGAGTTAACAACAACTTTTAAGTATATTATACAGTATGTTTAACTATAATCATAATGCTGAGCACCTATTCATCTTGCAACTGCTTTAGAACTTATTCATCTTGTAACTGCAAGTATGCACCTTTTGACAAACATCTCCCCATTTCCCGCACCCTGCAGCTCCTGGTAATCATTCCACTCTGTTACTATGAGTTCAGCTTTTGTAGATTCCACATATGAGATCATCTAGTATGTGTCTTTCTCTGTCTGACTTCTCTCACTTAGTATAATGCTCCCAAGTGTCATCCATGTTGTCGCAAATAGCAGGATTTCCTTTTTTTCTGTGGCCACATAATATTTCATTACATATATATATATATATATATATATATATATATATATATATATATAATGCCATTATTTGTACATATACACACACACACATATAGATAAAGTATACGTACATATATATGTGAATTCTTTATCCATTCATCCTTTGACAGACAAGTTGTTTCCATATCATTATGAATAATGCTGTAAAAATGGGAGTACAGACATATTTTTACTATTGCGTTTTCATTTCCTTTGGATATGTATCCAAAAATGGGATTGCTGGATCTTATGGTACTACTATTTTATAGATAATAATTTGAGGAAACTCCATACTGTTTTTCATAGTGGTTGGACCAACTTAAATTCCCTCCAACAGTGCAGAAGTGTTTCCTTTCTTCCACATCTCTGCCAGCATTTGTTTTCACTTGTCTTTTTGCTGATAATCCTTCTAACAGGTGTGAGATGGTATCTCACTTTGGTTTTGATTTTCATTTCCCTCATGATTAGCAAGGTTGAACATCTTTTAATGTACCTCTTTGGCATCTGCACATCTTCTTTGAAAAAAGTCTATTCAGTTTCCTCTACCATTTTTTAATCAGATTGTTTGATTTTTTTTGGTATTGAGGTTTATGAGCTTATTATATATTTTGGATATTAACTTCTTACCAGATATAATTTACAGATATTTTCCCCTCATTTCACAGGTTACCTTTTCCTTTCATTGATTGTTTCTTTTGCTGTGAGAAGTTTTTTAGTTTGATGTCATCTTACTTCTTGATTTTTCCTTTAGTTGCTTATGCTTTTGGTGTCATATTCAAACAATACTTGCCAAGACTATTATTGAGCAACATTTTCCCTTTGTTTTCCTCTGTGAATATTTATAGTTTCAGGTTGTATATTTAAGTCTTTAATCTATTTTGAGTTAATTTTTGTAAGTGTTATAAGGGTTCAGTTTTATTTCTCTGTATGTGGTTATCCAGTTTTCCCAGCACCATTTATTAAAGAGAATACCCTTTCCCTATTGAATATTCTTAGCTCCCTTTTCAAATATTAGGTGACCATATACGTGGAGCTTATTCACAGGCTTTCTATTCTGTTCCATTAGTCTGTGTATCTATTTTATGCCAGTACCATGCTGTTTAGATTACTTTAGCTTTGCAGTATAGTTTGAATTTGGGAAAAATGATGCCTCTAAGTTTGTTCCTCTTTCTCAGGATTACTTTGGCTATTTGGGATCTTGGCTCCATACAAACTTTCAGGTTTTTTTTCTATTTATGCAAGAAATATCATTGGAATTTGGATAGTGACTGTAATGATTTTATAGACAGTGTTGGGTAGGGTGGACATTTAAACAATATTAATTATTCTGATCAACAAACGTGGTTATCTTTCCATTTGTTTGCATCCTCTTCAATTTCTTTAATCAAAGTCTTACAATTTTCATCATGCAGATCTTTCACGACCTTGGTTAAATTTATTTCTTAGTATTATGTTGTTTTTGATGCCATTGGAAATAGAATTATTTTCTTCATTTCTTTTTCATATATATTATTGTTTGTGTATAGAAATGAAATTGTTTCTGTCTGTTAACTTTATATCCTGCCACTGTAAGGAATTCATTGATTAATTCTAACAATATTTTTGGTTGAGTCTTAAGGATTTTCTAAGATCAGGTTATCTGCAAAGAAACATAATTTTACTTCCTTTTTGATTTAATATCTTTATTTTTGTCTGATTGCTTTAGCTAGGACTTTCAGTACTATGTTGAATAAGAGTAGTGATAATGGGCAACTTTGTCTTCTTCCTGATCTTAAAGGAAAAGCTTTACATCTTTCACTGTTGAATGTGATGTTAATGTGTGTTTGTCATATACGGTCATTATTATGTTAAGGTGTGTTCCTTCTATATCCAATTTGTTGAGAGATTTTATCATGAAAAGATGTATTTTGTCAAATGATTTTTTTGGCATATAATGAGATAATCAGATGACTTTCATTCTGTTAATGTTATGTATCACATTTCTTGATATGAGTATGTTGAACCATCCTTGCATCTCAGAGATAAATCCCACTTGTTCATGGTGAATGATCACTTTAATGGGCTGTTGAATTTGGTTTGCTAATATCTTGTTGAAAATGTTGCATCTACATTCAACAGGGATATTGCTCTACAGTTTTATTGTATTTTCCTTACCTAGCCTTGTAAAGTGAGTCTGAGGGTATTTCCTCCCTTTCAATTTTTGGGAAAGGTTTGAGAAAGACTGGTGTTAATTCTTCTTTAAATGTTTACTAGAATTTAAACATTTAAACCAGATGGTTCTGGGCATTTCTGTCTTGGGAGGATTTTGATTACTGAGTCAATCTCCTTTACTCATTATTGATCTGTTCAAATATTGAATTCCTTCATAACTCAGTCTTGACAAGTTGTATATTTCTAGAAATTTAACCATTTCTTTTAGGTTAGCCAATTTGTTGGCATTATAAATGGCCATATTTGTCTCTTATGATCCTATATATATTTTTGTGGTATCAGTCATAATGTCTCCTCTTTCATTTCTGATTTTATTATTTGAGTCCCCTCTCCCTTTTATTTACTTAGTCTAGCTAAAGGTTTGTCTTTTTTAAAATCTTTTAAAAAATTAGCTCTTAGTTTAATTAGTCTTTTCTATTGTTTTTTGGTCCTTATTTCACTTATTTCTACTCTGATCTTTGCTATTTTCTTTCTTCTACAAACTTGGGCTCAGTTTGTTTTTCTTTTTCTAATTCCATGATGTGTACAGTTAGATGGTTTATTCAAGATCTTCCTTTTTTCTTAATATATGCATTTATCTCTATAAGCTTCCCTCTAAGAACTTCATTTGCAGCATCCTATAGGTTTTGATACATTGTGTTTCCATTTTCATTTTTTGTAAGATATTTTTATTTCCCTTTTGAGTTCTTCTTTGATCTATTGGTTGCTCAGGAGTGTGTAGTTTAGTAAAATTTCCAGCTTTCCTCTTGTTATTCATCTCTGGTTTCACTCCATTGTGGTTGGAAAAGATACTTGGTATGATTTCAGTTTTCTTAAGTTTGCTAAGACTTGTTTTGTCTATGACTGTCCCTGAGAATGTCTCATGTACACTTGAGAAGAATGTGTATTCTTCTGCTGTTAGGTGGAATATTCTATATATGTCTATTAGGTCTAAAGTATGGTTTAAATCAACATTTCCTTGCTGATTTTCTATTTAGATGATCTATCCATTGCTGAATGTTGTGTATCAAAGTCCTCTACTATTATTGTATTGTTGTCTATTTCTCTCTTCATATCTGTAGGTATTTGATTAATATATTTAGGTGCTCCACAGTTGGCTGTGTATATTTACAAATTTTATACCTTCTTGATGAGATGATCCTTTTATCATTATATAATGATATTCTTTGTCTCTTGTTACTGTTTTTGGCTTTAGTAAGCTACTCCCTCTTTCTTCTGGGTTCTACTTGCATAGATTCCTTTTTCCTATCCCTTCACTTTGAGCATATGTATGCTCAAAGCTAAGTGAACTTCTTGTAGGTATCATACAGTGGGTCTTTTTTTTTTTTTTAAATCTGTCCAGGCACTCTGTGCCTTTTAGTTGGAGAATTCAAAATATATTCCATTTAGAATTATTAATATATAAGGATTTAATAACACCATCTTACTGTTTTCTGGCTGTTTTTTTAGTTCCACTGTTTCTTTTATTCTCTCTTGCTGCCTAACTTTTTGAATTGGTGTTTATCTAAGGTGATATACTGTGATTCTTTTATTTTTTTGTGAATCTACTACTTGTTTGGCTTTGTGGTTACTATAAGGCTTACATCAAACATCTTATAAATGTAACAGTCCATTTCATGCTGACAGCAATTTAACTTTAATCACATAAGAAATTCTACTCTTTTATTTCTCCCCTTTTATGTCTTCAATGTCACAATTTACCTCTTTTTATAATATCTCTTCATTAAGAAATTATAATAGTTATAGTTATTTTATTAGTCTTTTCTTTAAATTATAATATAGTTATTTAGTTAACACATCATCATATTGCAGAATTAGAGTTTTCTGAACTTGATTATGTATGTTTGCCTTTCCAGTGTGTTGTGTATTTTTGTATGTCTTCATGTTTCTAAGTAGCATCTTTTTATATCAGCCTGAATAACTCCCTCCAACATTTTTTTTGTAAGGCAGGTTTAGTGCAAACTCCTGCTTTTGTTCAGGAAAGTTTTTATCCTTCATTTCTGAAGAATAGCAATGCTGATAGCGTATTCTTGGTGGCCATTTTTTCCTTTCAGTACTTTGAATACATCATGCCACTCTCTCTTGTCCTGTAAGTTGTCTACTGAGAAATCCACTGATAGCCCAGTGAAGGTTCCAATCTTTTTTCTCTTGCTGCCTTTAAGATTCTCTCTTTATCTGTGATTTTTGACACTTTCATTATAATGTGTCTTGGATAAAATGGTTTTGAATTGAAATAATTGGATGACCTATTAGCTTCATGAACTTGAATGTCCAAGTGTCTCCCCAGATTTCAGAAGTTCTTGGCCATTATTTCTTTAAATAAGCTTTCTACTCCCTTTTTTCTCCACTTCTCCTTCTGGAATTCCAATGAATCTGATATTGGTTCTTTTGAAGATATCTTATAGATCATATTGGCTTTCTTAGTTCTTTTTTATTCTTTTTTGTTTGTTATACTCTGATGGGGTTATTTCCAAGTTCCTTAAGCTTGCATGTCTTTTCTTGATCTTACAGTGCACCATGTCAGCTGTTAGTAACCTCTCTTTGTTTTTCTGGTTAACCCTACAGCTCAGTCTCCATTGCCAGTAGACCTTGGCTTGTTTCCTGCACGTACTCTCTGTCTGCTTGAGAGTGCTCTCACTGCCACCCTTAGGAGTGTACATAAGGAACCAGACAAGAGTGGGAGGAATTGTGGGTTTGGCACTCCCAGGACTGGCCCTGTTTCCCTGATCACTCACCATGCAAGGTGAAAACATTCACCCTCTCCCTTTTATTTTCTACAAAATTATATTAATACACATATTACACAATGATGTTTACATATCACTGAGCATTGTCTATACCCATTTAACCCTCAAAATATTGGAAAAGGATATTATATAAACAAATTTAAGGTAGATAATACTGTTTTCCCCATTTCACAGATGTGAACACTGATATTTGGATGTGATATGTAACTATCCAATTCTACACACTGGTAAGTGGTTGGCCAGGGTTGTGAAACCTACTCTCTCTAACTGCATATCCTCCACTTTTAAACAGAAGACTATATTGAACATATTTTAAGCCCCTGGCAGCCCCTGAAGAAAGGAGATGATTGAGAATGGCTCTCTGTTGCAGGTGGGAAAGCTAAGTGTGAATGCTGTGGACCCTCTTCCAGCCTAAGGAAAATGAGCTAGCTTTATTTGAAGAATTATGAAATCAGTTCTTATAGAGAAACTTAAGAGGTCAGACTCCCAAAGCTAATTCCCTTCTCCAAGGTTGTGCCCTCAGCTTTAGGCTCTTGCATTCCAGATTCCCTAGAACTGCTACCTCCCCTTAGGGAATCAGGAGACATTTAGCAGAAATCAATATTCACTTGTAACTGTCACTGACAAGGGAAGGTGGATTCTGGTTTCCCAATATTTCAGAGTAACTTGCTCTTGCAAAATTATTAGGTTTTTGTGACTTTCTGGCCAACCTGACTTCAAATAGAGTTATCTCAATAGACAATGAAAGTCCTCCAAGCTCACAAGACAAGGAAGACCTTAATTAAAATCACATGAGGAAAAAAAATCTGTGAAAACAATTAAGCGCTGCAGTTGACTCCTTATAATTTGG
>NC_045715.1:527195-570152 GCF_009834535.1 Camelus ferus
TGGTGTACTAGAACTGGTCTCTCAGATATCCCGTGATGTGCAATCCGGAGAAGCACTGCAGGAACAGTAAAAATCCTAAGAGAAAACAGCATTTAAAGAGTCATTTAGGTAGAGGAGTCAGCTGTCTTCTGGAATAGATTCTTTCAACTGACATATTATATGGGTTGTTTGTTCTAGAAAAAAACTGAGAAATAAATGAAAGGTTTAATAAAAATTTTATCATAAGGCCTGAGACTGACGTCTCAGACTTTTTCTAGAATTCAGTGTTTATTGAAATGAATAAATCAGTGAACAAAATAGATCAGGGGTGGCTATGTGATTCAATCCAGTTCCAAAATTAACAAATAAGCAAAAATCAGGCCTGAGGCTCTATGTTCAAATGATTAGAAAAATATAAATTCTCTCTCTTCTTTCTCTCTTTCTCTTTCTTTCTTTCTTTCTTTCCTTCTCTCTTTCTTTCTTTCTTTTTTCCTTTCTCTCTTTCCTATTTGTTTTGTTTCTTTTATTTCTTTATTTCCTTTTTTTTTTCTTTTGAACCAAGAAAATGTGAGCCTAAGTCTGCTTGGGTCACCATATGAAAACAGAAAAAGGAAATGGAGAGAAGCCAAAACTTGGTATCACTTGAACTCCTGGATCAAACTGATTCTGAAGCCTGCCCCTAAGCTTTTTAAGACTGTTACTCTTCTGCATAATGCAATTTAGATTTGGTTATCTCTTGTTTGTGAACAGAGAAGTAAATATTTGTGAGGAAATTTATTTTCTCTCATCTGACTTTAAATCAGGTGACACCATTCCATGAATGAATTGCACACCTTTGCTCAAGTTATATTAGTAGGAGATAATTAATTCTCACTTTTTGAGAAAGCGTCCCTGTGAGCAACATTGTTTTAACTCCTTAGAGAAAATATTTGATCTATCTGGAGAGTTTTCTAATTTACCTCACATTTGCATACGTACAACCATTGAATGGGGTTTTTAAAAAATTCAGCATTTGAATTTTATGTGTCTCTCTCTCTCTTCTGAAAGTCCGATTTAAGCAAATAGAGCATGATAAAACAAATAATAATCTGAGGTTCATAATTTTTATACAGGACTGATCTTATCCCAGTCAATTGACAGTAGCTATGGGCAGTACTAAAGTGAATTCAGGATAGCAATGATGGACAAATGCATGAAGATCATTACACTGAAACAAAGTAAGTTTAAATAATTTAAAATATTATTATTAGATCAACAAGACCTAGTTTCTTTCATTTCTTAAACCTATGGACTGTTGTCAAGTAAGTTACTTTTGTACCACCATCAGAATGGACTGTTTGTTAAATAAATCCCTCCCCAAAATGTTTATTTAGGGGTAAAAAAGAGAAACAGCCAAACTAATGATATCCAGTTGTGTGAATTTTCACTGCCCTGGTGGAGTCAGTCTCGTGCAGACGTCAGTGCTTAGGGAAACCCATGTCCAGACACTCTGGTTAATGGTGGACTTGCTCCGCAATTGTTTAACTCCCTTTGGCTCTTCTTTCCCCATCTATAATGGGTGACACATCCCCCACTGAGTCACTTTTGACTTTAAATTATAAAACCATGCCAAAGCTCTTTGCAAAAATAAAGTGTTCTGTATGTGATTCATAATCAAATAATGATGTTAACCTCTACAGAGTCTCCTAAAATAATTATGCTTATAAGACTCCAAATCAGTACAGCTGGCTTGAATTTCATTTTTAAACTCACATTAAGTTAGAAGTATTTGATCAAGTAAACCCAGCTTAAAAGCAACAGACAAGCTGCAGAGGAGATGGAGTACCTAGTTATAAAGAGAACAAGTTAAAAAGAGTCAGAATGTGGGTTTTTTTTTTTTTTTTGTAATTTGTATACATAAACACAGGTCATCTCCCAAAGCAGGGAAGTAATTCCTTGTTAGAGAGAGAGAGAGTTGGTAAAGCCAGATGGGGAACACCCTTTGGAAGGACAAGAACAATGGTCATTGTTTCCATTTATTGAGGGTATTGTCTGTGCCAGAAACTAGCTAAGTTACGCGTATGCGTTTTCTCGATTGTTCCATATAACAACTTTAAATGTTGTGTATTTTTAAATTCCATATTTTATCGAAAAGGAAACTGAACTTTCAAGAGGTTAATTAGCTTTGCCAGAGTTACAAATTAGTTAGTGACAGAATAGGTAGTTATACCAAGCTCGGTGAGTTGCCAGAAATCACAATACATCACAAGAAGCACCGTATTCTTCATTTACTAGGTCTTCTGTACCTAAAAGCAACAATTTTGATCACACTTCAGATAAGTAACATAATCGAAGTATTTCATAGACTAACGTTTTCTTTTTCTTTTTTTGTGGGGGAGGGAGGTCATTCCACTAACCATCTTTCCTATAATGAAGAGAGAAAAATGACCATCAGAATCAGGAAAAAGGAAATTTTTTTCACAAATCCTAATTACACCAAAATGTGGTTGAAGACTGCTGTAAGGTTCCAAGGAAGCTCAAAAATAGTGAGTACTGATTGACTATAAGAGTCAGAACTTCCAACTGTCAGTGACAGAACCCCAATGTAATTAGCTAAAGCTAAATAATAAAAAGGTTGGGCAGATTTATTGGATGCTAAAACTGGTAACTCCAAGGGCAGGTATAGCTTCAGGCACAGCTGGAAGCCATAACCAGAATGATCACAAAGCCTTTCCCTTTCTTCCCAAGCACACCCACCCATCTTTCAGTCTGGCTTCCCTTCTCGTATGTCTCACCCTTTTGATGGGACTATGACTACCAACATTTTCAGGATCACAAAGGCAACTTAACAGGTGCAGTAGAATGAAGTTCATTTTCCCTTCTTGTAGCTATGGATCAATTTCAGATAAGGGGTATGAGCGACTTGCTTGGAACATGTGTCCAAACTATGGACCCATCAATGCCACCAATAGGTGGAGTCCGGGGAGGTACAGGCCCACCAACACGTGTTCTTTTCTGATATTAAATGAGAAGAAAGGATACGGAGAAGGCAAAGTGACAAACATTCATTATAGAAGCTGCTGTTTTCCTATGTGCCATACATAATATCCTGCTCTTCCTCACACGCAGCCAATGAGGTGGTATTATTAGCCTATTTCAGAAAAATCGAGGATCAGAGATCTTAAGCATTTGGTCCATGTTAATATAATAAGTGTCATCTTCAACACATGCACATGCCCTAAGCCACAATCGAGCATGCCTTTGCGAAAGACTGATGTCCGCTTACTATCAAAGACTCACATTTGTTTCTTCCTCTTTGCCAAAGCTATGAAGATATGATAAGCTGTGCTGAATACCTAGAATTTGGGAAAATCCTCCATTTCCTTTAAGTATGACCTAAGATTTACAAAACTTTTTGCCTAGCCAGCCTAACTGTAAGGAGGTGGAAACTGGGTCTGCCTAGAGCTACATAAACTGCAATGGAAATCTCTTTGCTCCTTTATTATCACGTAGGGAAAGTTTATACTGCTCAGCATTCCTGTTTCTACTTTCCTTATCATCCTGATTGAGGCTGATTAAATTAGACATATTGGCTTTTAAGCTTAAAAAAAAAAAGCAGCAGCAACTCATTTATAGGAAGGCAGAGATTAAAATAAAGGATATAGTGTAGATGTTTCTTCAAAACTTTTCTACCCCTCTTTGACCCAGGGATAAAGACATCATATGATATTAGATTAGCAAGCATAGGAACCCTCTGAAGTAGAAACAGTAAACATGATGGATTTAGTCCCCTGGCTATGGATGGTTCTCCAGATATTTATTGTAGGAAAGCAAAGAATAAAAGGGACAAGGTTCTGTCCCCCTAGAGAACTTCATTTTTACAGCTCCAGGCTATTTGACCCAGGGCAGGACTGGGTGAAGTTCCTCTTAATGCTTACTTCCCAACATGGAAGACAATGGAATATTTATTGTTCAGTTCTAAATTTCCTTATGTTTTTGTTGTGTTTTACATGTTGTCCTTTCAAATGTATTTGTTCTAAGTTTTCTTTAAAAACTGCCCTTTAGGCTCTAACACTCAGCATCTTTGGCTGATTTGTAAAGGGTGGGCATAATTATTAGGGCAAGATATTATAGGGCATATATTAAATTAGTCAAGTTTCAATAACAATTCCCATAGATGCTTATATGCAAGTTCTCCTATAAGTTCACAGAACCAAAGACAATACTGTAGTCAATACAGAATATTATTGTTAGGTTTACTAAGGGTGTAGGCAATGGATGACGTCTCCCTGACTTCTAAGATTATTTCATTTCAGGAGATTTAGTCAAGTCATCCCGACCAATGTATATTAAACTCTACTAAAAACTGAGCAGTGTTTTTGGAAGTCTGGGAGCCACTGGGGAAAGATATGTGACTGTCCAACTGCCATGTCCAAATGCCATTTGCATTCTATATCAACAATAACCTGTGGTGGGTAATAGTCACATTCTCATCCAACTGTGTCTCTAGAACCTGAAATTCCCAAAGGCATTTAAAGTTCTACAATTCCAAGCTGAGATATTTAGAAACACCACAACATCTTAATTTTGCAAAAGTATTATTTTTCAGACAAATTCAGAGTATGCAGTTTCTAGAAGGAGATCTTGTAGGACAGGAGGAATATCTACAGGTCTCGATGTACAACCATGTGACAGGTGGTTTAACACCCAGCTACCAGGTGGAATCCTAATCATGCCATTACTGACTGAGTAGCTCATTATCTGATGGTTTTGGTTTCCTTTGCTTCTGGGAGGCATGAACCCTTAAAGTGTTGCTCTCAGTACCTGCCATACTTCAGATGAGACCAAGGACTCAGCTGGGTAATGAATATGCTGAGAAATACTTTTTTTTTCTAGTCTCCAAATACCAGGTATTAATTTAAAGGGATGGTATCATATTGGCCTTTATGCTTTCACAGTTAATCTCAGAGTTAAGGACGCTGTGTAAAAAAAAAAGATTAAATTGCCTACATGAGGATTACACAAGGATTAGAATGAGTATTAATAGTTTCAGCTCCTCTTTTCACCAAAACCTTAGTAAGACCTTTTAGTATTCATCCTTGAAGGATTCCCTGCACTCGAATAAATTGTTGATTTGACAAGTACAATATCCTAGTCAAAAAATTATTAACATTCAGTAACTTTATGCCAATGGAAAAATTAAACCTCCAAATTTAATGATACATTAAAAATAAGGAAACAGTGTTTGCTTAAGAGGTTACACCACTTTCTTCTTGGAACCAATTTAGAATAATACTTAAGAGAACAAAATCCACTTGAAAAATAGTTTCTTCTTATTTTTCTCATAAGATGTTATTTTTGAGTGCATTTATTTTATTATTTCCTTTTTTGTTTTGTTTTGTTTTTAAGTCTGTTCAATTGAAGTATGATTAAGATATTAAACCAAGTAGAGTATGAGTTAGTACCAGTAAATAAAAGAATGAAGATAGTCTTTAGAAAATAATTTAAAAGTTATTATAATTATCTGCTGATCTCACTTGCAAGCTATTGCAAAAACCTCAGGATGATACTGATGACTATCTGTCTATCCATCTATCTATCTATCTCTTAGGAACATTTAAATTTATTCCAGTTCTCATTGCCACTTGAAATATAATTGACAAATTTTTTTCTGAGAAATGGTACAGATACTGCGATGGGAAGGCAACAAGAGAAATAAACACAACGGGGTTTTTCTGAGGCTTTGTTAGCAGTATAAATCCTCCTGCTAAAATCTTGCTTGGAGACAGTCCCAGTCACCGTACTTCAGGAAGTATCATCATTGTTGTCAAAGAAGTTTAGCCTACTTCAACCAAAACAAGGTCAGGCTTCAAATTCATATTATGGAAGAGAAAAAAAAAAAGATTGAGAGAAGTTAGCTTATTCTCACTGGATAAGTGAAGAATCCCTAATGATCTAACCTCAGTTTAAAATGTCACATCTAAGTTGATGAACATTCATTCAAACAGCATCCCACGCATAAAGTAATAGATCCACACAAAAGGGAACATAACCTTGAAGTTAGGGCTTTAGTCATTTTTTTTTTTTTAATGAATGGTAAATGCTGTACTCCAAACCTCTCTGAATGGGAAGCAGAGATGTCAAAATGAGAGCTATTAAAATAGGATTTACTGAGCAAAGACACTAAAGGAAGAATAACTTTTGGAAGCTGCAGCGGCAATACTGGGGATGACTTTTGGATCAGTCATGAGAGATTAGAGTTGGCATGCACCTGTGCTCAACACCCGCCTAACTGGCCGGGTACCTTTACTGAGCAGAACCTGTCTTCTATGACTGTCAGCCTCCCAATCCCCACGTGGTCTCTTGTATCCAGAAGATGCTAACAAATGTGTATTTACTGATGAATGGGCTTAACTTTAAATGTATCACAGGACAATGTTTAGTGTTCAATTCAAGTGGAATGTCTAACAAATACCTGCTTTAAGATGTTTCATGAGTATTATTCTGATAAACTATCACAGTAGCAGTGTACAAGTTTGTAGAGTTTTCCCCTAGATTGCTTCATTTGAATCCACTACTGCTTTATAAAATAGGCAAGGGAGCTGTTTTTCATTCTGTTAGACAGAGGGGAGAAAAATGAGATTTTTAGGTCTTAAATAACTACCCCAATTTACATAGCTAGCCGAGGGCCAATAAGTAGCTTTGTGATGGAAGAGGAAGCAGACCAGAGCGCGTTGGTTATCAGTCTCTAAGTAGTGGGTTTGGTGCTAGAAATCCACGGTACAACTAATCCTCATAAAAGCGATGAAGGGAGCACTAAGAGAGCCAATTTTAATACTCAGTTAAGCAAGCAATTTAAAGATTTTACCGTCTTTCATTCATTCAGCCCCTCATTCATTTGTTTTCAGTAGTACAGTAAATTAAAGTGGAATTACCATCCAGTTCCAAAACTAGAATATTTCCCATCACATGACGTACTCTTTCCCTATCTCACATCCTCAAGATCTCATCTTCCCTAGAAATTACCACTGCATTGAAGTTTGTGTGATATACAAACATATATCATATGTTTATATATATATTGCAATATGCATTTATCATACACACATGCATATACACAGATAGATCTAAACTGAGCAAAATTTTAGAAAAACAATAAAATTCATTTTTCTTTAGTTTTTTAAAATTTTATTATTAGTCCAAATTTTGTTACTACAGTTTTTCCTTTTTTTTTTTTTTTTTTATTGCAGTTTGTCTGTTTCCACTGATGTAAAAGATTCCATTGTGGGGATATGTCACATTCTTTAAAAAATCTGTTTTTCCATTGAAAATCATTTATTGATTCATTATTATGACTATAAATACTATGAACTTTTCTGGAAATGCGTTTATGTACATGAGCTACAATTCATCTTGAGTGTGTACATAGCTCTGGACTTGGCAAGTCATAGGTTATGTGAATCTTCAACTGTGTAACACAGTGCTGAATTGTTTTCTGAAGCAGCTGTACTGATTTGGCATTTTGACCAACAATGTTTAAAACAGCCCCTTGACTGTGGGTAATATCAGGCTTCTTAGCTTTCTTCAATCAAATGATTGTGGAATGGTTTCTCATCATGTCCTCAGCGTGCACTTTCTTGGTTACCAGAGATTGATATTTATTCATATGGCTATTAAATACGTGTTCAAGTCTACTATGGTTGACCTTTCCTTTATTGATATGTGGAAATCCTTTGTTGATTAAATGCGCTGCAAATATTTTCTCCAGGTTTTTAAGTTATCTTTTCCCATTTTTAAAGTCATCTTTTGATAAACCAAACTATTTAATTTTAATATAGTCTTTGTAGTTACTGGCCCAGACTTTGTGTTTGCTTAAGAAATCCTTCCATATCTTGAGGTGGGAAAGATATTCATCTATCATTTTCACAAGCTTCAATCTTTTTTCTTTAGGTATTTAAATGTTAAATGCATCTGGTTTTGTGCATGAAGCGAGAGATGATTTTTAACACGGGCATAATGCATTTTTATCAACATTTGTTGAACATTTTCTTTTCTCAGTGATTTGCTATGCTACCTCTTTCATACAATTCTCATTATGAGTCTGCTTCTGAGCTCTCCTCTATTCAGTTGGTCAATATTTCCTCCTCTGCATAAACACTGCATCGTCTTAATTTCGGGTGCTTTGTCATAAGTCTTTGTGTCTGCCCCTCCTAAACTGGCTTTTTCAAAAACATCTTGGATCTACTTTCCAATTTGCAAGTTTGTACACATTTTCTAAAACATTCTTTTACTGTGAAGTATAACACACTTACAGAGGAGTGAATAAAATATGAATGAGCATCTGCATAAAATATTATAACACTAACACTAAGAAAGAACATGGCCTTCTCTCCAGAAGTCCCCCAAATGCCGCTTCTCAGCCACAATCTCCTTTTCCCTGAATGCAAACAACCTGCTGCTTTTACTGATAATCACTTACCTGCTGCACTTTATGCTTTTACTATTTGAGGCTGCACATCTTAGCGATACAGTTTACTTTTGATTGCTTTGTATATTGTATTAGTGGGAAAATAAAGTATTATTTTTTGTCTTGCTTCTTTCGAACAAGATTACGTTTTGAAAAAATTCAACCATGTTGTGACATATCGGTATTGTTCATTCATTTTTATTTCTACATGTTATTCCACTGCATGAATATATACCTCACTTAGTTAATCTTATGAAAGTGTGAATTGTTTTCAGGTTGAAACTATGAAGAATAGCATCTCCATGGATTGCTGTAAAAATCTTCTTGGATACACACACATACATTTCTCCAGATTTCTACTGGGACTGAAATTTATGAGTCATAATGGATGTATAACTTAAAGTTTAACAGATAAATGCTGAACTGAATAGACCGATTTGTACAGAAGAAGCATATAAAAGTTCTTGTTATTGTATATTTTCACCAACATGTGACAGTCAATTATTTTGTTTTGTTTTTGTTAATGATTTTAGCTATTCTAGTGGATGGGTAGTGGTAGACCATGGCTTAAATTTGCATTTTTATAATTACTAATAATATTGAGTTAATTTCTGTGTGATCATTGGCAATATATTATTCCCATTGTAAATGGCTTTTTTTTCCATTTGGTCTCTCTTTATCTTATTCAGTGTAGAATTTTTTTTATATTTAAGATAAGTCTTTCTTGGTTAAATTTGTATCATATGTTGTATGTTTTGTGAGTGTGTGTTTACTCTTGCTTTAATAATCTACTAGTTGGATTATAATAACTTTATACAGATTTTATAAGTCCTCCTACTATGTTTTCTTTAATCTTCTAGAGCATGTCCGTTATTAGCTCTTTGTATTTCCATATAATAGTTTCAGTGATCTTGTTGATTTACACACACACACACACACACATCCCCCTGTACATGACTAATGGGCTTTGATTACAACTACACTGAAACTATGAACAATCTGGGGGAAATACGAATCTGCATCGTTTATTCTTCTCACCTATGAATATGGTGTATTTTCTTTATTAATTATTCCCAGTGTTTTTGAAAGTCTTCTGTGTATTGATCTTTGAATTACTTTACAATGATTTAATTTCAGAGAGAAACATTTTAAAGATTTATTTCTAGACATTTGTTATTTGAGATGTTACTGTAAATGGTATTTTTCAAATTTTATTTTTGGTTTTGTGTCAAGAATTTACAAAAAAATAGAATTCTGGTATATTGAATGTGTATTCATAGTTAAACAAATAATAAATCTTTTGTTGATTTTGATTAGTATTATATTAAATTTTTATGGTAAAGTTAGGTGAACAGGTTTCTTTTGATGTTAAGTCTTTATATTCGTGAACATGAACTATGTTCTCTATATTTATTAGTTCACTCAAGTGACTTTCAATACAATTTCATAATTTTTACACATATCGTACACAGTTTCTATGGATTTTTGTTCAAAATGTTATACTTTTGTAAATGCTGAAATTGATCTCTTTTTGCAAATTGCATTCTTTAATTTTTTAGCTGAATATACATGTGTAGTTGATGTTTTAACATTAAATTTATATCCACGAAGATTTATAGATTTTATAGTTAAGGTATATACTAAAATATCTTTATATTTCTAAGATAGGTCAAATGTGGTTTTTATTTTCTGTTGAGTTTGGGCTGTCTATATTTTTAGGAGTTTTTTTTTTTTCTCCTCAAATTTAAATGCCAGAAAACAGGACCTTAAATTTTCCTTTCTTATACTATGCTGCATCTTATTGGGTCTTGAATTATATTACTCACATGAAATAAACTGGAAAACATTCCACATGTTTCTCTTCTCTAAAAGAATTTTTGTGTTTATTATTCAAACTCATTTATGAATCGATCTATGCTATAAGGGATAATTTTAAAGATAATTCTACCGACTTCTGCAGTTACTTGTGATTTCTATTTCTTTTTGAGTTGTTCTTAGCAAGATATAAGCTTTCACTTTTATTGGCAGAAAATTTGAGAGAATTCTCTCATTTCTAAAAATATCTGTTTTCTCTGCTGTGATAGCCCCTTTTTTATTCATAATACTAGGGGTTTTTTTGGTCATTTTTTTCCTCAATTATGCCAGAGCTTTGTCTATTTTTCCTGGCATTTCAAAAATCTAACTTTTTTGACTATAGATTCTTTTTGTTTCCTAATTGAGTTTTGCTTTAATTCTTATTTTCTTCCTTGTACTCTGATTATTCTGTCATTCCTTTTCTAAATTCTTAAAAACTAATTCATTTATTTTCTCCCCTCTTATTTTCTAATGTAAACATTTAGGACAGAAAATTGCCCTTAGATTACTCCTTTGGCTATACTCTTCCCAGTTTTGATATGTACTTAATTTCTGCATATTAAAATAAAAATTACATTAGTTTCTTCTTGGACCCATGCATTCTTTTATCAATGTCATTTTCAAATTACAAAGATAGATAGATAGATAGAGTTTCTTTTTTTTTAATTTTATCTAAATTAATTGCATTGAGGTCAGAGAAAATTATTTAAAATGTGTTGCGAATCACTTTATATCCTAGTTCATAGTCAATGTAAGTATATGTTCAGTGTTCTTGTATCGGTCAGCTTTTGTTATAGTAACAAATATCCCTCCTTTTCCATGGCTTACAGCAACAACAAAACCATTTTCTATTAACTCATGTTATATTCAGAGCTGAGCATCAGCTCCAATTGTGTTAACTTCCTCTGGGCTCCTCTGTGCTCCACGAGTCTTCTTTTCCCAGAACCTGTGGTGAATAAGCAGCACCTGTCTGGGGCATACTGTCCTCATGGCAAAGAACAGAAACATTTGAGGCTAAACCATACCACATAAGCAAATTATTGATTTTTTCTCAGTTGTGTTGTGCCTGAATTGCTCACATTCTCTTGGACAAAGCAAGTCATTGACCAGTCTCAACACAGGGGCAGGGGCACACATCTGGTCTATCTGAAGATGTGACATAGTTGGGAATAATGATACTCTAACCAGTCGGGAACCGTATAATTGGAAATAATGGTAAAATCTGCCATAGTGGTTGAAAAGAACTTCTGTTCTAATTTTTCTTTGCAGAATTGGTATGTGTTCATTAGACCATGCTTTTTAATTATACTGTTAAATCTCCAAATCTTTACTGATCGGTCTGCTTGATGTAGCAATAGCTTAAAGTTTACCAGGATGATAAAATGCATATGCTTGATAAAATAGCCTCTTATGTATGAAACAAAAATTACTATACCTATTGAAGAATTAAATAAATCCAGCATCACAATGGATATAGTGATGCAATTCTTATTTCTGGCTAAAAAGGGAAAATCTTGTCTGTTCAATTGTTTGTTTGAACAGTTTATTTTTGTGTAATTTTCTGTAAGTAGCTTTTTTCTTTTCTTAAGCCAAAAAAAAAAAAAAAAAACAGGAAGAATAAATAGAGTATTTAATTTCTGAACCTACTTCTACGTAGTTTAGCTCTCCAGACTGTTTTTGATGAAGTGTTTCAAAGTAGGAAAGATAAATTATTTGTTAAGTCAAAAAAAAGAAGACTTAAGTTTTTACACTTAGAAAAGATTAATGAGTCTTAGATGGTTAAAACATATTTTAATTTACATTAATATTTTGTCTGTTGTGGCTCAACTACACGCAAAGATATAGATTATCTCCCAAAGGGTTAAATTCAAATATGCTTGTGAACCAAAGTTGAATATAAGAAAGTTAGGAGAGACTTAGCTTTTGCCTGTGACTCAGAACTGTGAAGTTCAGGCTACGTGAGTGAAAAGCTTGAATGCAAAGTAAAAGGTAACCAGTAAATTGACAAAAAAGATAGTTGATTGGATAGATTGGCGTTTCCTATACAAACTGCTTCAACAGACAGCTTCTCGTTGAAGGAGAACATGCTGCTGCTAGTAACAGCGGAAATTTACAGAACAAGGCAATACTATCCCAAAATAATTTTTTTTAATTAAGAATTCTGTGTGTGAGTATATATGAGCGTGTGTTAATAGTTTTGCCAATGTCAATAAAATATCTTGTGGTCCAATTATAAAGGCTAAGGCAAAGACAAGACTTTGCCTGTCCCCACTGAACTTCACAGCTCAAGTTAGACTGGGAAAAAAGTCATTCCCTGAGTCCTTTGTTAAACTGTGGCATACCACCTTGAGTGACGTGGGAAAACGATGGGCTTCAACTTACAGAAGTTTTCAGCCTGTATACTGTCTCCCCAGGCACGAACACAGGAGCTACCCTATACCAGTCTGAATCCTTTGCACTCAGTTATGTCCTGAACTATACAAGAAAAATAACTCAAAAAGTCCACTGCTTTGTTCTTTGATTTCTTCTGGCTGTATCCGAGAGATTTTCTTGTAACAAATTATCTCTTGACAATAAACTATTCTCAGCCTCCCACTTATTCTGCCTAACAAAGAATATGTTTCTTCATTCATCCATTCAATAAATTGTACTGTGAACACCTACTGCTCACCCAGAACTATGTTGGGCACTAGAGATACGTCCTGTACGAGATAGTCACCATTCCTGTTCTCATGGAGAACTTGAGGCTTTATCTTTTTTGAGAGATTAGGGGAAAAGTTATTTCCAACCTGAATTCCATTGCATGATATGATATAGTATAAAAATTTACAGAAATGACTGGTGGCTGAGAGCTAGTGTTTCTGTTTGCTTTCCTCTATCAAAAAGGGATGTTTTATGGAATAACTGGAGAGATATCAGGACACTGACCAAAGAGTGCTTTGCATGGTTGTACTGCCCCTACTTTCTTTATACTCTCACCCCAGAACTCAACAGCTCTTGTAGGAATCACTTAGTCATTATCCCTGTCCCAAACCATCTTTCACTGGCTCCTGGTACAGAACTGTATGACATGCCTCTCCATGACATCATTCCTCACATGAAGAACGTACAGTTGCCACCTCTCCCATCATGGCTCAACTCAACTTTACAAGACCCTTTCACCTGTCCCTCCCCAATCTCTTCTAATCAGGCAGTTTGTCACTCAGCAGTGGCATCTCTTTGCTCCAGCCAAGCAAGCTCTAGTTAGGCTCTCGCATCATCCCGTGAACTTTTGACTTTCTGCGAGCTCACTTCAGTTCCAACAGAACAGCTTTTCTTTTCTTTTTTCTCGCTGACCAAATGCATCCCAGAAAATGTATAGCGTAAAATCTTACTCTGTGGTTTTGAGAAAACAGAGGACTTCTTTAAGACTGGTCTTTCTTTCAAATTCAAACTGTCTTCCATGAACGGAGATTCTGTTTTCAAAATCTGTTTGAACCAGCTTAGCTCCTCTCTGTTTGAAACTGCAATTTATCTAAGACTTGGGTATGAATGGTAGACCTGAGCAAAAAGGGAAGGGTTTTCATAAGCACTGGATCAATAGAAAATGCATTTATGAAAGTTTGGATTTGTTTTCAGAAGCAGAGAATGGTGGAAGGCCTGATTTATGAGCTAAGGATGATGCGTGAGTTATGGGCAGTAGGAAAGGCAGTTTTAGGTATTTTTTTTTTCAAGATGACTCAGATCCAAAACCAGAGAAAAGAGAAGCCTGTCGTTCAGATCAAAATGAAGAGTTGCACTTGAGTTCAAAGACTGAAATTCTTTTATATGCTTTCTAATTGTATTACCCAATATTTTGATTTTTAATGTGAGATTAGTTCCATGGACAATGTGAATTGCAGTGCTCCAGAGTGATATATAAATTACAGTTAGATTGATTAAAATTGAAAGGAACCCTTGTGTGAAATAAGAGAGGATTTTACAAATAGAGATATCATTGCCAATGCTTTAAAAGATCAATTAAGGAAACTTGTTCCTTGTAGAAGTGGGGATAATATTTAATAATAATAGAAATTCTTGCATTTGAGAGTTTTAACAAGCATAGATAAAGCAATTATTATGCCAAAAATCCCTCCATTTAAATCAATAAATTGTCAGGTTACTCTGTTTTTTGACATACACCTGCTGTGAAAATATTAAGAATACATATCCAGCAAAACCAACAATAATTCACTAGTTTTTAGGTTTCTAAATCAAAATGGGGAAGAAAGGGGTCCTTGATACTTAGGATTTTAGGATCTGATTATGCCAGAAAGAAGGTAAAATTAAGGAATTTACCGCCCAAATTCTGTTTTCTGGCAATAACTTTATTGGATTTGTTGAAGGGGAAAAAGGAGATTTCTCATTGGGTGAAGAAGAAGCAAATAAAACTCATTTCAAAGTGCATTTTTTCTAGTCTACAGGGAATGTCTGTGACACCGTCCATCTAATCAGTAGAAGCACACGTATACTGTATGATCAATATTTATGCAACTTGAAAAAATACAGCTTGAGGAAAGAACCATTCATCAGTCTCTGGTCTAGTTCCTAATAAAAGTATCACATGAACCACCCTCCCAACAAGTGCCTCCTCCCATTTATGATGGGCCATCCTGGTTTACTGTGAAGTTGACCATAAAGATGATAGACTGTTGATGTGCTGTTTCACAAAGCATGTAACATTTACAGGAGGGAGACAGTGTTTTCCTCAGGTTACACATGGAGTGTAGACTCTGCCCCAACCAGGGTTATTCATATTTTTTCTGATTATGGTTTCTAGAGAAGAGTGCCAAAATATTTTTCCATACTAATCACATGGCAATTAAATGTGATTCATCTAAGAGCAAAAAGGACACAGTCTGGGGCGTCAGGCCACCAGCTGGCAAGCTGGTATAAGAAGCAGAAAGAATGCAGGATTTGGAGGGCTTGGTTCTGCCTTGTATTAGTTATGTGACCTCCAGAGACAATCACTTCTTAGACATCAGTTCTCTCATCTTTACAGTCAGGAAAATGAGAGACACTGTTTTTTAACTCTCGAGAGTTCCTGTAAATCTGTGGATACACCTTGTATGTATGTTTCATTCTTTGTTTCAAACTGTCAGAACATCACAAAATGGAAAAGATTTCTGTTGCCCTCCAAGCATTTGGATTGCATTCCTGATAGCTTCCCATCTTTCCCCCAAACCTTGGTTACTCTGGCGTGGTCTCTGATCCATAGAGCTGCCTTTTCTTTCTCTGCTTCTTCTGCTTCATTCTCCTCACTCTCCTGCTTTGGTCTCTTGATTTCTGCTTGATTTAGTCATGTTGGGTTTTATTTAACAAAATTTCCTTGTGAAACTAGCAACATAATTCAAACACTGAAAATGGATGTAGACAGTACATTGGCCACACAGAGAATTATTTATCTTAGTTCAAAGTTTGGAATCATCACTTCCCCTTCTTGGTCCTTGGTGCCTCTTTCTTCACAAAATGAAGTCCGAGAGGGGGCATCCTGGGAACTGAATTCTTGACTGGTGTTCGGCTGTTGACTTACAACAACTACGTAATGTTTCTCCAACCCTGTGTTCTTCTGTAGGAGTTAAGTGACGTATGCTTGGTGTCTCTTTCAATCTGTTTTAGTTGAGGTAACTATCTTCCCTGTATATTTAAGGAAAAGAAAGATGAGACTGAAACAAGCTAAAAATTACAAGAGTACTTAATTCTGTGCCTGCACTATTGTATGCCTGTAGTATCAGCCTCTTTGAATCAAAGAAGTTTGCAATACCAATGAGACCTACCTTATACAGAAATGAAGATCTATTCAAAAGCCAGGGTCCTGCAGAGAATAGTTCTTGTGTTTGTCTGAACTATCCAACTCCCAATTCAAAACAATGCCTATTTGATGTCTTTCTCTATTAAAACTGTACACAGTTTTCCATAAATAATGTATTATCTACACTGTGGTATTTGAATGCCCAGAGTCCTGGCAAAAATACTCCAGGGAATCCAAAGTCAACATTAATATATCCCAATGGTGACAGTCACTTTCCCAAAGCAAATAAGATCTGAGAATTTGGAATTATTTTAGGGTTGTATGAAAACTGAAAAGTATGCAGATACAAACTACAAACAACATCAGACTTTGTAAACTCAACATAAAGCCTAACTTGACAATTGAGTAAATGTGCCAAGTGTTACATTATACTAAGTATTGGGAATTATTCTTGTAATGCACTATTGGCTTCAAGGTTTATTTTTCTTTAAGTGAGTATTTCAGATCATCGTCTTGTAAGCCAGGGCAGCACTCTTACTAGCTGATCAGCCAGCCCCTGGATACTGTTAGTCTCTAAAACATCAGTGCTGAAACATACATGTCCATAAATCACATTTGATCAAGCATAACAATTAGCACTGAGCCACATGGCTGAAGACTTAAAAGAAAAAGTATGAACCATAAAATTTGGGCAGTGAGATCAAAAGAAACTGAATACTCTTACACTTTTGAATCTTTTTTTTTTCTTAAATGTATTGCTCATTACTAGTAGTGGAACCTCCTTCAGAGCACAGATTACAATAACAGACTAACAGCATTTCTTTAATCTTTACACAATATTTTGTAACATGTCTATTTAGTGATATTCAAAAGTGTTTTAAGAGTAGTATCTTGCTCTAAACAAAACATAATGCAGAAGGCCATTCTAATTTGCAACAGCTTCAAGTTGGAGATGTTATGGTGGGGATGGGCCAGTTGAGACAAAGACGTGGACATTAACACATACCCTCCAGAGACTTGAAAAGACCCCAGCGATCCCTTCTTTTGGAAAATCACTAGGACTCTGTCCAGAGTAACTTTCAGACCACTGCATTTGAATTTTTTAATTTTAAAAACTACCTCAAGAGGAAGTGTTATTATCTTAGAGAGAGCAAACCCTGAGTGACATGGAGATTTGCCCAAATTCCCCTGCCAGCAATACTGAGTTTTCCAAACTCCAAATGTTTGCCCTTTGTTATGACACTACATTTCTCTGCAAGAGAAAGGAATAGCTACAAGCTAATAAAACAGAGATCACTATAGAAAAGAGGTTAGTGTAGATGACTGTGGAATAGTCAAACGTAATTTGGTGTAATGATTACAGAAGCACCTACGAATGGTTTGGGACCTGGGAAATACTAACAATCAAGACCCTACAACCAAATCCAGAACAGCAGTTTTCTCTGAATCATTTAAAGTTAGGACAGGTGATGTTTCTGAGTTGGAAGCTGTCAGAGTATGAATAAATATGAAATTTTTCTAACATAAGAGTCAGATCTTCAAGTGCATGTTCTGGTCAATGGCACTGGCTTTATGCTAACCATGAACTTTTCTCCTTGTCACTCATGAGTCTACCCTTTATTCACTAACTATACACCCACATAACTTCCAGTTAATGAGTATTTTAAGGCCATCAATTTGTGAGAAGAAAAAAATCAGTATCTTTAATCGTTCACACTTATATGGAAAATTCAATATAAGGGGAGGGTTTAAAAACTTTATTTCCATGTCCTTTAAAAAAAAAAAAAGCAGTGTGGTATTTTGGTTTCAGAAGGTACAAAGAAAAAACAAATCAAACTTCTTAAGAAATAGACAATGTAAGGGCTTCATTATAAGCATGAGTTAGGGACCCTAACATCTTATTTAAGGGAAGAGAAAAAGTGAATATGAAGCCTTGACACTTCAGTTTTTGTCTCATGATGCTTATAGCAACACTCACATGTGTTGTTGTGAGTGAGACTAGCCAGAATATTTAAGATTATTTCAACTTCTTAGTTGTAAAGTACTTGCTAAGCGTCAAATAATTATATTTAAGTTTCTTCATTTGGCAAAATAACATCAGTAAAAATTTCTTTAGTGGGTAAGAATTAATTCAGTTACTTAACACATATTAATAAAAACCCAGTTGCGCACCAGGCATTGTGCCAGTAGCTTCAGGACCAAGAAAAACAAAGGACAACTTGCACCCCCAAAGTCCACTCGGATGAGGACAAACATCCCAAAACAATAAAAATAAAACATGACCAGATTAAAAGAAATAATTGTGTGGCTCACTTTGTGTTTTCCTTACTGTCTTTTTCAATCAGAAGAGACAGGTCATTCCTAGACTCTTGGAAGGAAACCAAGTCTCCCCCAGTAGCCGTGTTCTCAGGGAGTGGTAGAACCTGGAAGAGGAGTGGCTGTGCAGCAGAGGTGGAAAGGTTGGACCCTATTCTCCCCAAATCTCTCCATGCCCTTAGCACGACGCAGAGGAGGCTGGGAAGAGGGGTGTCACATGATGTGAGGAACCTTCCTAATGCCTTGTGTTCTCTTTCACCCCAGGAATTTTCCAGATCTCTTGGGGCAGGAAGCTTTCAAAATGACAGTGCTTGAATTTCTCATCCTCCTAGTAGGATGGATATTTAAGTGCAGAATTAAACTGGTCTAAAGAAAAAAAACAAATGTTGTATCTTCTTTATACCTGAAGCTGAGATGCATATCTATAAAACAGAAAATTGTTCTTATTGGAAACTCTATGGAATAGAAAAACTAGTAAATAGGCCAATGAAGGAAGTCTCTCTGTGGAGGTGATGATTAACCTGAGAATCTGGTGCAGAAACAGTTGTATGGAGAACACCATTCAAGCAAACATTAAATTTATGAGGCTAAACTCATTACTTCTCCACCCATAAGGTGTCCCGTGGTCCCACATGAGTGATGTGATGGCATTACTCGCCAGTGTGGTGCAGTTTCTAAAAGATAAAAGGCATACTTTTGTGCTGGCTGTAAGGACCCTTGAGGACTTGCCCCTCCTGTCCCTCCATGTTCATGTATAGAAGCTCCTCACTCTCACTCTCCATCCCATCTACACTGAGATGATGATAAGAAAAGTTCCTGAACATACAATATTCTTTCCCTTTTCTACACCTTGGCAGGCTAAGATTCTCTTTGTCTCAGATGCCTCATTAATTCCTATTCTTTCTTAAGACTGAATAAAATATCCACTCTCCTTTAAAAGCCTTGAAATTCCTAACATAAATTGAGCTCTCTGCTACCTCATGTGACATGGACTCCCCATCTCTTATCCATTCATTCTACCACGTTGACTGTAGACATCTGTATTCTCCAATAGCCCCAAAATAGTTTGAGAGAAGGTACATCTTTGTGTTGGCAGAATTGAGCCTAGAACCTGGCACTTTTCTAAAAATGAATACATTTAAACGAATCCATTCTTAAGAAAGACAGGGACAATGTTTATCTCCCACAAATGATCTAGACTCTGTCTGATGTAAACTGCCCAAACTTTGCATCAAATAAGAGCCTGGTCCTGATCCCAGGATGGATGCACAGTTCTCCCACTGCTCTTAAAAGCAAGAGATGCCTCTCCTCTCACAGTCTAGGGTTCTGTACCTTCTGTTTGTAGCCTCTTCTTCTTCTTCCTCCACCATATGATCAAACTAAACTTTCATTGGTCTTGCCGTATGTACTAGGCTTTGTATGGAGTAGTTTACACCCAGTGGTGTGCTGGAGGCTGTTCACACAAGCTCCCTAGGGCCATTCATGCACGTCTTGTCCCAAATCCACATTCACTGGTTCTGCTTTAGTAGCATGAATTCAACCATGGAGGCGTTACTATGCCATGGAAATCAGCCAATGCTATGAAAAACAAATAAGCTGAAATGATAGAGATAGCAATAGATGGAGAGAGAGAGAGAGAGAGGAAAAGAATGAGAGAGAGAAAGCTTTAAACTAAGGCTACAGAAGTTAGAAAACTTGCTGAAGGCTGTGAAATGACAGAGCCAGAATTTAACCACAGGTGTGTCTGTTACCCTAACATCATGCAGATAGTCTCTCATCTCTCAAGTGTATGCCCTATAAATTTCCTCCTTCCCAGCCCCCTCTACTTTGAGCTGACAAACCGCCCAATCTTAAATAATGCTAATTTGATGGAGGTCTATCCAGAGCGAGGGTTGAAGCCCACATGCTTTATTAAACAGATCAGAAGAAGGTAGAAGAAACTGCCAAGAAAGACTCCTTTCGTGGTCCCTTGCCCATAGCCTCTGACCAGATGGTAAGTCATCACTTGGTAATAATTGGAAGTACCACCCAAAGCAACGGTGCAGCCATATGTCCTTACCCCAGGATACTGTCCTCCTTCCTCTGTGAAGCTGGATGGCTTCCAAAGACTGATAGGTGCCAAAAAATTGGGTGGAGGTGGGGTTCTTACCTCTAGACCCAGGATTTGCCTGGTGGTGAATCACACTGGGGACATAAAGGTGGGTAGAAGCACAAAGTGATTTGGTATATAAACTGAGTCTCCTTTTCCTGTACCTTTTGACAAAAGAGAGTGCATGTATTTGATTGACTGTGTTATACAATTCATTTATCTTGAAAATGGACCCAAAACAGTAGCACTCTGGATGTGCCCTGAAGCCCCCGTGGCATTCATCAGAGCAGTGTGGCCGGAGAACCTGAGTGCAGGAGCCCACAAAGCTTCTAGCAGATCTCCTTTTAAAGCCTGCTGCACTCTCCTGTGCGCTTCTAAATCAAGTCTTACAACAATGACTTAAGGCAGGAGGCAGGGAAATGCTTTACACTTTTAAGGATAAGAAGGAAAATACTCTGAGGTAAGTGGGCTCCTGATGCCCCCATGAGTCAGCAAAATTAGCCAAGAAAACAAATGGATTTCCTCTGCTACCTCCAGCGGAAACCTCTTTCTACCATGAAGAACGAGGATTTTATTGTAACCATTCAGAGGGACAGACTTGCAAAAGTAGGACACAGATGCCACCTTCTAACTTTCCAGTACTTCCCTCAAACATCAAATTTGAAAACTTTCAGAAGGAGTTCAAAGGAGAAAAAACATAAACTTTTTCATTTGGGGACGTTAAATGGGTATCATGAGGCTAAAATATGAACACAGTGATCTTTCTCTGGGATAAACATGATTCAGTAAGGTCCTTCCTTAAACAGAAAGACAGTAAGAAAATTTCCTGATATGTAGCTCCGGAAATTGAGATCCTGGTTCTCTACTTCTCCACGGGGATTTATAAAGTATCTCCATGTATTTTAAATAAGAAAAACACACAAATACTCTGTCGGCAAATCCTTTCTCATCTCATGTCAATATGCACCCCTCCCGTCCTCCTGTGCTGACAGGACCAATTTGCTGAAGGAGGGTTTAACATTACAAACACCCTTTCATCAGCTTAAAAAGTGAGGCGAGTCAATATTTACATCATGTTGCTGATCTTTAAAGTACATACTCTGTTTTCTGTCCCAATAAACAGCTGTCACTCTTGCCTACATCAGAGCTGAGCTGAGAAAGGGCTGACATGCTCATTGGTCCCTGCGTTCGGGGAACGATCTAATGTTTCAGGTCTCTCCTGTGGCAGCAGGTCGATTTCTTTCTCTCACTCCTTCATATTGGTTTCCAGTGACAGACCTTATAAAACTATTTAGGTCTGCTTAAAGGAAAAAAAAAAACAAAAATCCACAAGCAGGCTGGGTTGATCTTTCACCAGAAAAGCATGCTTGAAGATAAGCAGGATATTTGTTATTTGTTTTGCAACTGCAGTGTTCAGGATAAGCTTGTTAGCCTAAGACAGTGGATGAGCCTCTTTCTATGATTATCAGTGAGAAGGGATTATACCAATCTGGAACAATGAAAAGCCTTCATGCTGTGCTTTCCCAGAGTCCATGACCACGGCACCCTTGTCTGCCGTCCTTCGGTCCATACATACTATCACTAGTTCCTGGATAAGTTTAAGTGGTTTACTCAGAGCACAGCTATCTCAGTGGAACTGTACTGATCATAGAGGAATCTCAAGATTTCTTTATTTGATTTTTCTTTGTTTGTTAGTTGTTGTTGGTTCAGGAACACAGAGGAGTCTAGAACAGAATCCAGTACTCCTTATTCTGGACCATTTGCTTCTCGCACTGCAGAAAGCCAACCTCAGAGACCTCAGAGGAGCTTGTTAAGGACATTAAAAAAACAAATGCGACATAAAGAGAGATAATTTGAGAAAAATAGAGATGTCCTGAAATACTTGAAGGGATGTTTATTTTACAAATATTTATTAAAAACTCTGAGATTAAGAACAAATGAGAGTAAGAACTCTCTCCCCAAATTCACGCAGCATCTCTGGAGACAAAATAAGAAAGTGTGACATCAAAGCAGGTGTTCCTTTCCTGTGTTTCGCTGCCTCCTTCAGGCTCTGCTATAAAGACGTGACCTATGAGCACTCAATGGATGTGATCCCGCAGAGGCTGGAGGGGAATCTGGCCACAATGCAGTAGATAAAGATGTGACCCCTGCACCAAATTTTGTGTTTGTGTGTGTGTGTATGTGTGTGCACGTGTGTGTGTGAGAAGGAGGAAGAGCCAGACTGAATTCCAGCTTGATTTCTTCTATTTCAAAAATTTGATGATGCCTTGCTTCTTAAGAAATCACTTTAACTCACTGACAAAACGCAATGATAGATTTATCTGGGCTGTTTGTCTAAAAGATGTTAAAATCTCAATTTGTGGTTATTAAGACCAGGTAAGTTTCAGAATTGGCAAGTGCAAATAAAAGAGAACTAAACAGAGTATAAGCAATGGTCAGCCCTTGATGTCCTCTGAAATCCATCTCTGAGCTCAGTACCCCAAGCTGAAGTGCACCCAGGGAGCATTTCCACAGGGCTGATGACTCAGCTCTTGCTATAGATTTAATGTCAGCAGGCATTTTTGAGTTATGAATGACACTGAAAGTCACTTCTTATGCCTTATCAATAGCAGTGCCCAACAACCAAGATGAAAAGCAAAATTCTACAAATAGATTTGTAGAAGTTAAAAATCCTCAACTGCAAGTGGGAAAATGTCCAAACCTTCAATTCTAAAGGACACTTCAGTAATTATGGAGATACATAGTCAATAATTAATTAGGCTATTGATTGATTATCAACCAGGTCAATTTCAGTCCTTGACCCCACAGTTTTCTAGGTATTTTGTCTTGTAAAATAGGACAATGTTTTGTTTTGTTTTGTTTTGTTTCCCTCCATGAACCCAGGATGCTGATGAGAATTTTTTTTTTAAAGATCTTTCCACTGTTAATGGCAGCTTTGTTTTGTTTTACCTTGGCACAGTGTATTAGCCATTATGTGATGAGTTTTTATTATTATAGTTTCTAAAGTATGAGAGGAAATGAGGTAAATGATTAATGGCAGAGTAACTTAAAGCAAGATGGAATTATACAGAGCCATTGAAAAATAGATGGGAAACGCAGCTTCCCAAATGGAATTTGGTCCAGCTCCAAGGGTAACAGTCTTATCAAAGGTGCCACATGGTTTTATTCATGATCCCAGGCAGAAGGGACTCTAGGTAGTCAATCTTAGCAACTGCACAATACCTTGCAGCAACAGGAAGCTTCTCAGTCCTGGTGTGTGATCCATCATGTCTCAGAGGGAAGCCCTCTTTGCTCCAGGGCTAGCATCATTTTTATACATCAACTCCTCTTTATTTTGACTTTCTGAAGTTGGAGTTTAGTTCACTTCTATTTTGGAGAACTTCTTAGAGCTCAGCTGTATACACTTCAAAGAAGGATGGTTCTGTTCTGCTTTTTAAGGATGCAAAAGAAAGAGTTTGGTGGATTGGTGTTGGACACAGGACCAGAATATCTAAATTCTGTTATGGGATCACATTTATAGCATAAACAGTGATTGTTTCTTCATTTGAAATGCAACCCACTCTGCCCTCAGAAGATTATTCTGTTTTTAGGAAGATAAGTTGGCAAGTGTGTATGAGTGATTCCAGATGAAAGAGAGACAGCCCACTCAACTAGATAAATAGAGCTCATAACGCAATGTCCCACATCCTTAAATATCTGAGATTTAAGAGTACCAAACTCTTGCATTATTTTACTTCTAAGACTCAAGTGAATATTGTCTTCTATGACACCTAACAGCCTAACCCATCCCAGCTCACAGAGAGCTAACATACGAATACCTTATTTTTTACCTCCAGTGCTCACTGGTCCTGTTCCCACCAAACATCAAGCATGAATGCCACTTTTTTAAACTAACAGTACTAATAATTAAGCAAAAAATTGTTCAATGTTCTGCACACAAGCAATTCCTTGAGTCCTCACAAGAACAATATGCACTTGATTTTACTATTATCATCATTTTTTTACAAATGCTGAAACTGAAATGCCATGGTAGTGTCTTGTCCATGTGGCTCAGTCTAGGACTTGAATCCCACATTTTATTTGATATTATATTGCTTTTAGGAAAAGATTTTGGGGATTCTCACTAAAAACACACTGCTGAAAGCCTCAAATTTCCCTTAGCTAAGAATTCCCATAGCAACTCAAAGAATTTTGCAAGAACTGAGCTGCTGATTCTCTTACCTCAGCTCACCACCAAGATTAAATCTTTCAGAGGAAAAGCTAAAAAGAGAATAGTATTTTTCTACCCTGCTCTTCCCGCCTGCCTTCACCCCACCCTACTTCTTCCAAGCTGATCTTTAAGCAGCAAAACAAATGGGATCAAGCTGGATGTCCTCTCCTAGGAGAAATCCTTCAGGCCAGAGAGAAAGAGAATAAAGATTAACCATGTGCTATGGAGGCAAGTTCAATAGAGAGAGAAATGAAGTTAAAGCTCAACAAGGACGTAAACACCATATGCTTCCCAAGCAGCACACACAGACCAACATGGACACATGAAAGGAACCCAATGCTGGACCTGCTTCTCTAGAATGTTCTGATCATCTCTGTGAGAAGAGCTGACATTTTCTATCAGCTTTTCTCATTCGTATATGCTTTTAAATACATAACTTTGCAGCAGTGAGTATGTTCTTACCTGTACAAAAAATGATATATATTATTTTCATAGTCTGAACTCTTGACAGTTCATGAACAGTTTACTCAATATTGCCTTTTAGTCTCACTTCACAGTGTATTGTCTGAACTCCTCATGAGGGAAAAGCCCAGATCAGAATTAGATGCCCTCTAGAGAAAGGCTGACTTTGCTGTGTGCCTGCAGCAGATGACTTATTTTTTCCATGAAACCATCGATGTGGCTTGGTAGTTACATGTCACCTCGTCTTTAAAGAGCCTAAGACAGAGATCATTTTCAAAGTCAGCCATCAAGTGTTGCTGGGCTGTGCCACAGGGGAGCAAGACTTGGATGGTCCTGGAAGAAAGAAGGCTTACAAGGGACCGGGGTGAGGAGAAAAAGCCCAGCAGACAGTTGTCACTCCACATCCCTTAAGGACACGCTGTCTGGCCTGTGAATATGAATCCTTGACAAAGAAGAAATTCAACGCTGGAGGGAGGACCCAGAACTGCCGTAATTCACTGCTTCCAGTCTGCATAGAGAACTGTGTTATTGTACAGGTTGTTAAGTTGATACCTTAATTAGATGCATTGTGGCCAAGCTATAGCTGTCACAAGAGGCATAAATCTGGTCATCTTGACATGCTCTCAACTAGAGCATTTTGTTAGGGTAGTCTTGAATACAATTTTGATGTTAAAAAGAAGATCTGCAATACAAAGAATTACTTCACCAGTAAATAAATACTACAACTGTCCTCTTCCCTGCTGCCCAGGGATGCGATTTTTAGAGAGAGTGAAGGATAATCAGATGTCAGCGTCTGAAGGAAATATATACAGCAGTATTTTTAAATGAGGCTCTCTCTCGGCTCAATTAACATCTAGTCCATATTTCGAGTCAGTATAGCAGATAAAGATTCAGTTAGGACTTCTGAAAATTCATTAAAATATAGGCTTTGAGGATTTATATACATATACATATATATATATATGTATGTAAATTCTATCTAATAAGTTAAGTTTTCTTTGGAGTAAATGGTCCTCTGATTGTTTTTCTACCAAATACTTGTAATAACTGATTTGCTTGTATTAAGTCACAACTGCTTTGCTTTACAATTTTATTCTTAGCATCCACCATCAGTGTTACCTATCATAAATCTTCTCTGTCTCAATTGCAATTTTCAAGCTACTGTTCTTAAACAAGCATGCACACAGAACTATAGGCAACTAGTGTCTGATGTAAATAAAATGCATTTGATCTTCTGCTAGACGACTTTACTAAAAAACAAGTACAAGCACTTATGGTGCATATTACTATCAGTTTGCAATTCCAAAATTATTTTATAATCTTGATGGAAGCAAGGGCTTACAGGTGGAAGCCAGAGAGAATAATAAAACTTCTTTAGATCAAGAAAATTTAGGACACTCTGATTAAGACCTGAATGAAAATGTCCTAAACACAACAAGGTGCTCCTCACCCGACCTTTGAAGCTATTAACGTAGATAACTAAAAAATATTTTTGGAAGAATAAACCAGAAAATTATACTAGTGAGGCAAACTAAGCAACAGGGATGAAGGTGGAAAAGAAAACTTTTTTGGTATACCTTGTTATCCATTTAAATTTGAATTCACATGAATGCTTTATCTGGTTATAAATTAAGCATTTTAAATTGTTATTGGCAACATTTACATTATTTCTAGATTTGCAAACTATATCTTGGTAGGGATGAGATATATGACATTATCATTATTCATTGTATTTTTAAAGTTCATTTTTTGGCTTCTGTCTTAACAGAAGTATAGTAAGACTATTCTTCATTTGGAAAAGAAACAGAACCTAAGTTAGTGGAGAATGCAGATGTAAAGTTCAACATGATGGCCATGAGCTCTATGTGTGCAGGTGTTGAGCATTTGAGACACGGCTAGTCTGAACTGAGAAATGCTGAAAGTATATGTTTTATACTTTATACTATATACTGGATTCCAAAGACTTAGTACAAAATAAAGAATGCAAAGTATAATATTACTAATATATTTATTAATTAACATATTAAAATGATACTCTTTTATTATATTGGATTAAATAAAAATCTTACTAAAATTAATTTCATGTTTTTACTTTTTAACGTGATTACTAGAAAGCTAAAAATTACATATGTGGTTTCCATTCATGATTCACTTGATTTTTCTAAAGTGCTATTCTAGACAAGAATTCTAGACAACCCACAGCCTTTTTTTTTTTTAAGTAGAGTTATACTGGGACATTGCCACATGCATTTATTCACATACTCTATATGAGTGCATTTGCAATACAACAGCAGAATTCAATAATTGAGACATATGGCCTGTGAAGCCTAAAATATTTACTATCTGGCTCTTTCTAGAAAATGCTTGTGGACCATGTAGACTAGAAGCTTCTAAAGGTAACATAATTTGTAAATAATTTAATGTGCATACTTATTTTTGAAAAATGCAAAATATACTGAAAAAAATATGAAGGATTTTGGGGTAAGACTGTGTTACACAATAAAAATCTTCTTTAAAATATTTTTTTCCAGTTCTAATATTGCAATTTAAATCTGATACAGATGAGCCACCCAAAATATTGGCTGGATGAGTAAATATTCAACAACTTCCATTGCAAAGTTCTTTAAAGAATCAAGGTTAATGAAAAATATTAAAATATCATCTAAATGTCATTTCTGCTATATTCCATAGGACTATTTAAAAGAGTGCTTTGTAGAATACTTTTCTCAATCATAGTTAATATGTTTTAGTCAAACATGTTATATGATTAAAGAAGCTTGTTTTTCAAGTTTGTTTAACAAAGTTTCATGAGTTTACTGTAGGGTTTTTCAGAGCATTTAATGTGTATTATAAATATCAAGAAAGAGGTACTTGTATAGAGTATGTTCCAAAATTATTTGATAACAAAACATTTTTTTTTCCTTACAGTGACTGTCATGGGACATGAGCACATACTATACAATGGTACCTATGATGGTCACTTTCACATCTCAACTTGGCTGCACCACAGTGTTCAGGTATTTGGTCAAATGTTATTCTGGATGTTTCTCTGAGAGATTTTAAGGGTGGCATTAACCTTTAAATGAGTAGAATTTGAATAAAGCAGATTGTTCTCTCTAAGTTGGAAGGGGTCATCCAGTCAGTTGAAAGCCTAATAGAACAAAGACTCACCTTCTCTGAGCAAGAAGGAATTCTGCCAGCAAATGTCCTTCAGACGTGAACTACAACATTGGCTCTTCCCTATGTCTTCATCCTGACAGCCTACTCTGCAGATTTTGGACATGCCAGCCTCCATAATTGCATAAACTAGTTCCTTAAAATCAATCAATCTATCTCTTTCTGTCTCTTTCTTCCTGTCTCTGTCTGTCTGCTTCTCTCTATATATAAATACATACATTTGTTGACCCAACCTACAAGTAACTGCTTAGGCCACAGCAGGGAAAGAAAATGCTCTCTTACACTAAATATATAAATATCAACAGCAACAAAGAACCTGAGATTTTCCCCTATTTTCAAGGTGACAAATTAGTCACAGTTTCATGGATGCTGACAGAAGACATGAGACTCCAGGATAAGAGACAAAAAAACTTTGTTACTCAAAGCAATGGCAGTATCCAGAGTATCCACATTTTCTCCCACTGTTCCCTGAGCCCTACTTCTCTAGGATAAATTGCATACCCAGACACAAAACAAGCCAACAAACTTAAGAGGATAGAAATTGTTTCAAGAAACTTTGCAGACCACAATGACATGAAGCTTGAAATGAATCACAGAAAGAGAAAGAAAGAAAGTCAACCTGGAGCAACAGAGAGTACTCCCAGGGCCAGGCTGCAGGGGAGATGGGAGCAAATGACTGGCTCCCAAGGGGCAGCCCCCCTCCTCCCACCGCTGCTACTGCCGCTGCCATCCTCCTAGCCCCCTGACCGCACTGAGCCTGTGGTCTTACCAATGTGCACATAGAGGGAACACACCCCAATGTAATCAAAGCTATTTATGATAAACCTACAACCAGCATCATACTCTACAAGAAAAGCTGAAAGCCTGTCTGCTAAAATCTGGAACAAGACAACTGATGCCCACTCTCAACACTTCTATTCAATATAGTATTGGCAGTCCTAGTACAGCAACTGGACAAGAAAAAGAAAGAAAAAGGATCCAAATTGGGAAAGAAGAGGTAAAACTGTCATTATATCTGGAGGACATGATACTACATACAGAAAACCCTAAAGGCACCACATAAAAAACAGCTAGAGCTGACAAAAGATTCAGCAAGGTAGCGGGATACAACAGCAACATACAGAAATCAGTGGCATTTCTTTACATGAAAGTACTAATCGCTTTTAAATCCGCATCCCCCAAAATAAAATACTCAGGAGTAAATCTGACCCAGGAAGTGAAAGGCTTCTATGCGGAGACCTACAAAACCCTGACTAAGGAAATTAAGGAGGACTTAGAGAAATGGAAGGACATCCCATGTTCTTGCATTGGAAGAATTAAGCATGTTCAAACGGCCATGCTGCCCAAGGCAGTCTACAGATTTAATGCAACCCCTATCTAATTACCCAGGATATTTTTCACAAAAATACATCAAATCATCCTAAAACTCATATGGAATCACCAAAGACCCAGAATTACCACAGCATTCCTGAAGACAAAGAACAATGCTGGAGGAATAACCCTCCAAGACTTCAAACAATACTACAGAGCTACAATTAAAACAGCATGGTATTGGTACAAAAACAGACCTACAGGATCAATGGAACAGGATAGAAAGTCCAGCAATAAACCGACGCACATACGGTCAATTGATCAGTGACAAAGGAGGCAAGAGTATACAATGGAGAAAAGATAGTCTCTTCAATAAATGCTGCTGGGAAAGCTGGACAGCTACCTGTAAAAGACTGAAACGAGAACATTCTCCAACATCATGTACAAAAATAAACTCAAAATGGATTAAAGACCTCAATGTGAGACCAGATACTATAAAACTCCTAGTGGAAAACACAGGCCCAACACTCACAGACATCCATTACAGCAATGCATTTTTTGAACCTGGAATATTGGAGATAAAAGCAAAAATAAACAGATGGGATCTAATTAAACTTCAAAGTTTTTGCAAAACTAAGGATGCCATCGACAAAACAAAAAGACAACCTACAGAATGGGAGAAAAATCTTTGCAAATGATGTGACTGACAGGAGACGAATTTCCAAAATATACAAACAGCTCATATACCTTCATAGCAAAAAAACAAGCAACCCAATCCAAAAATAGGCAGAAGACCTAAACAAGCAATTCTCCAATAAAGATATACAAATGGCCAACAGACATGTGAAAAAATGCTTAGCATCGCTAATCATCAGAGAAATGCAGATCAAAACTGCAATGCGTTATCACCTTACACCAGCCAGAATGGCCATCATTGAAAAGTGTACAGATGACAGATGCTGGAGGGGGTATGGAGAAAAGGGAACCCTCCCACACTGTTGGTGGGAGTGCAGACTGGTGCAGCCACTATGGAGGACAGTATGGAGGTTCCTTGAAAAACTGAAAATAGACCTACCATGTGATCCAAAAATCCCACTCCTGGGTATATATCCAGAGAAAAATAAAATTCAAAAAGACACATGCACCCCAATGCTCACAGCAGCACTATTTACGACAGCCAAGTCATGGAAACACCCCAAACGTCCATTGACAGATGACTGGAGAAAGAAGATGTGGTACATACATACATGCATGTGGAACACTACTCAGCCACACAAAAACAAGAAAATAATGCCATTTGCAGCCATATGGATGGACCTGAAGATTGTCGTTCCAAGTGAAGTGGGCCAGAAAGAGAAAGAAAAATGCCATATGACATCATTTATATGAGGAATCTAAAAAGTAATAATAATAAGGCTGCAAATGGACTAGTAATCATTTTGATTTCTTGAGTATGTGTAAGCACATCTGACTGTCCTTTAGGATCGGATTCTTATTTCGTAGTTGGCTTTATTCCTTTGGTAACTATGTAAGTTTCAAAATGTAGTCTCTTCTTAGAATCGGTAAGTAATACACATACGTAAACTAAAAGACAAAAAACGTGCAGTATACTGTGTATATGTCTCTACATGGAATAGAATGGGTATGTGCAGTCAGACTGTAGTAATTCGACCTAATAAAACTGGAAAAGGAGGGGAAAAAAAGACAGACATATGGGTCAATGGAACAGAATACAGAGCCCAGAAAAAAACCCAAAACTTTTGGTCAATTAAGCTTTGAAAAAGGAGGCAAGGACATACAGTGGAGTAAAGACAGCCTCTTCAGCAAATGATGTAGGGAAAACTGGACAGCTGCAGGTAAATCAAGGAAGTTAGAATACCCCCTCACACCCTACACAGAAATAAGTGCAAAATGGCTTCAAGACTTAAACATAAGACAAGACACTGTATACCTCTTAGAAGAACACATAGGCAAAACATTATCCGACACACACATCAGCCAAGTTCTCCTAGGGCAGTCCACACAAGCAATAGAAACAAAAGCACAAAGAAACAAACAAATGGGACCAAACTGAATTTATCAGCTTTTGCACAGCAAAGGAAACCATAAGCAACACAAAACGACAATCTACGAGATGGGAGAAAATATTTGCAAAAGGTGAGACTGACAAGAGGTTAATTTCCAGAATACAGAAACAGTTCACACAACTGAATAACCAAAAATCAACCCAATCCAAAAATGGGCAGAGGAGGAGCTAAAGAAACAATTCTCCAATGAACACATACAAGTGGCCAGTAATAGGCACATGAAAAGAGGCTCAATGATGCTGTTCTTTTATCAAAGGAAACTAGTCAAAACTACAATGAGGTGTCACCTCACACCAGTCAGAATGGCCATTATCCAAAAGTTCACAAAGGAGAAATGCTGGATAGGCAGTGGAGAAAAGGGAAGCCTCCTGCACTGTTAGTGGGAATGTAGTTTTGTGCAGCCACTGTGGAAAACAGGACAGGAGGGAGATTCCCCAAAGGACTGAAAAACACACTTGTCAAAAGCTTTTGATCTCAGGGGCAGGCCAACAAGCTCCCAAAGGCCCAGGCCTCGCCCGTTATTCCGCCCCAGGCCGCCTGTGCCCAGGACGGTCCGGGGCGGCCTCCACTCCCAGGGCAGGTCCACCTGCGCGGGAAGGCCACGGCCTGAGGGCCAGCCCGGCGCACTCCCATCTCCCGGAGCTGCTCCGACTTTCCCAAACCCGCATGTGAGCTGCAGCAGAGAAAGACGCAGCATTCAGTGATTACTAAAGTGGCGGGGAGGGGGCGCCGCAACCGGGGCGGCGGGCCCGGGACCCGCCTCAGGGTCCTGACGGGCCGCGCGGCCTGGGCCTCACCTCCGCACCCCTCCCTCCCTGTGCGCCTCCCCAGCTGCACAGCCCCGGCCTCACCCGCCGGCTCCTTGACCCGCGCGCGCCCACCAGCGCCCCCTTACCTGCTCAGCGATGGCAGCAGAAGCGACAGCAAGCGGTTTCCGAGGCCCCAGGCCGCGTTCCTCCTCCGGGAGCCGGTCCAGGAGCACCCGGCTCCCGCCCAGCGTCCGCGGGCTCCGGGCGCGCTCCCGCGTCCTAAGACGAAGGAGGCAAGAATATACAATGGAGAAGAGACAGTCTCTTCAGCAAATGGTGCTGGGAAAACTGGACAGCTGCCTGTAAATCAATGAAGTTAGAATACTCCCTCACACCCTACACAGAAATAAACTGAAAATGGCTTAAAGACAAACATGCAGACAAGACACTATACACCGCTTAGAAGAAAACAGGCAAAACATTACCCAACATACATCTCAGCAATGTTCTCCTAGGGCAGTGTACCGCAGCAATAGAAATAAAAGCACAAATAAACAAATGGGACCTAACTGAACTTACAAGCTTTTGCACTGTAAAGGAAACCATAAGCAAAACAAAACGCAACCTGCGGAACGGGAAAAAATATCTGTAAATGTTTGACTGACAAAGGCTTAATTTCCCAAATATATAAACAGCTCTTAAAATTTAATAACAAAAGACAAACAACCCAATCCAAAAATGTCAGAAGACCTAAACAAGAATTTCTCCAATGAAGACTACAAATGGCCAATAGGCACTTGAAAAAAATGCTCAGTATCACTAATTATCAAAAGAAATGGAAATCAAAACTACAAAACACCAGTCAGAATGGCCATCACTCAAAAGTTCATGAATGATAAAAGCTGGAGAGGATGTGGAGAAAAGGGAACCCTCTTACCCCGCTGGTGGGAATGTAGTTTGGTGTAGCCATTATGGAAAACAGTATGGAAATTCCTGAAAAAACTGAAAATAGACTTACCCTATGATCCAGCAATCCCAGTTTTGGACATATATCCAGAAGAAACTCTAATTCAAAGAGATACATGCACCCCAATGTTCATAGCAGCACTATTTACAATAGCCAGGACATGGAAGCAACCAGCCATTGACATATCAATGGGTAAAGAAAACGTGGTATATATACACAATGGAATATTACTCAGGCATGAAAAGGAATGAAATAATGCCATTTATAGCAACATAGATGGACCTAGAGATTATCATACTAAGTGAATTAAATCAAAGACAAATATCATATGACATCACTTATATGTGGAATCTAAAAGAATAACACAAATGAACTCATTTACAATACAGAAAGAGACTCACAGATGTAGAAAACGAACACGGTTATCAGGGGAAGGCAGAGGGAGGGAAAAACTGGCAGTTACACATAGGTGGTGTTACTAGACATAAGACAGTAATCTTAGGCACAGTGTTCTATCAGAGAAATATTCTTATACTCAGAGGGTCATGGATGTGGTAAATATTCAATAGACTTGTAAAACGCTGTTTTCTTAGGCTTCTTTAAGCTTGTCTATAACCACTGTTCTAAGACAAAATAGAGAATCCCTTTCACTATGAGTGTAAAGTCTTGCTTCCATGTCAGAGATACATAAATACACATGGCTGTTGCTACCTGTTATGTGAGAGGAACTTTAAACTTTAGTCAGAGTGTTCTTGCACTCTGGAAAGGAAGCTATACTCAGTAAATGAGGCATGCAGTCAACTGATGAAAAGACCTGTAGAAGTAGTGTTTGCTGTGGAACTTAGACATTTGGCTGCACCTTGTATTCTAACAGTCCGTAGATGAGAAAGCCTGCCCAGATGCATGTAAACACTTGTTCCCATGTAGATAGATAGATAGATAGATAGATAGATAGATAGATAGATAGATAGATAGACAGACAGACAGATAGACAGATACAGACAGATAATCACACTTCTTAAAAGATCTATAAAAGTAATTTTAGACACAGTGTTTTTTTTTCAGTGACAGAAAGTTACACACAGTAAGTGAGGCTAGGATTAAGTAGTGTAACAGACCTGTAGAGGTAGGTTTTCTCAGCCTACTTGGAAGCTGAGTCATATCAAAACTTTTTAACAGTGAATGGATGTAAAGGTCTTTCATAGTATATATAAAAATTCCTGTTGAAATGTTGATTATATATAGATGTTGTCTTGAGCCCCATGATAGAAATGTCAGACAGTGTTTTTTCACAGCTATATTGTACAGAAAGCGTCATGCACCTGTGAATTAAGAAATCTCTGGACACTCCTTTCCAAGACTTCTGTAAGCTTTGCTATACATAGTGTTCTAAGAAGCAGAGAATGAGAGCATCCTTCTCTCTGCATGAAAAGTCTGGTTTCCACATTAGGTATTATTAAGAGAGATACAGACATATAGCTTTTGTAACTAAACATATGAAAGAACATTTAGGCACAAGGTTCTTTCAGGGAGAAGCTGTACCCAGTAAGTGATGCATGTAGTTTTAACAGTGACTGGAGAGGAAAGTCTTCCTGTGTGAACGTAAAACAACAAGATAGACAGAAAACTTAGATACAACGTTCTTTTGGAGAAACACTGTTACACACAGTGAGTCATCCCCACGGTGAATCATTTAACATATTTATAGAATCTGATTTTACAGACGTCTCCAAGCTTTGCTATATACAGTGTTCTTACAGACAATAGATGTGAGCCCCATCACTCTGCATGTGAAGTCTGTCTTTCATGCTACATATACATGCATACCTGCTGTAACTAACTATATGAAAGAAATTTTAGGCGCAGTGTTCTTTTAGTGAATGAATCAAATAACCAGCGAGTGATACACACAGTCAAGTGAGTGAAGGACCGGTGGCCGTAGGTCTTCTCTTGCTACATAGAGGCTTTGCTACACCTAGGTTGTTAAGCAGCCTTGGATGACAAAGCCCTTCATCTGCATGTAAAAAATTGTACCTGGATTAGATACATAGCCTTAGTGGGACTTTATGAAAGGAAGTTTAGACCAGTGTACTTTCAGCAGAACAAGATTACAGTGAGTGATGCTGGTAGTGACGTGTTTAACAGACTTGTCAAACTACTGCTTCCTGGGTTTCTTGGAAGCTGAGTCAGAGCCAGGTTTTAACCATGAAGATATGTAAGAGCCTCTCAGGAAAGTCTTGCTTGAATGTACCTTATACACACATGCTGTCACTAGCTACGCAGTAAAAATACAGGCACAGTGTCCTTTCAGAGAGATGCTGTTGTATCCAGAGTGTCTCGCATGCAGAGAGTATTTAAACAGATTTATAGAAGCTGTTTTCCTGGGTTTCTTCACACTGCTATTCTGTGTTCTAACAAAAAATAGGTGAGAGCACCTTCCAACCTGCATCTAAAATCTTACTCCCGTATTAGATATAAATAGCTGTCTTTAATGTCTACATGAAACAGATCTTAGGCAGAGTTTTCTTTCAGTGGAAGGAAGTCTGCCCAGTGAGTGAGGCACGTAGTCAGGTGAATAAAGGGCCTGTAGCAGTATTTCTTTCCTTGCTACAAATGAGCTTCCCTCTGCCCAGGGCTCTAACAACCCTGACATGAGAAAGCCTTTCCATCTGCATGTAAAGCCTTGCTATCATATTCAGTATAAGTATAGAGTTGCTAATAGTCCAGGAAAGTAGGTTTAGACAGTCTTCTTTCGGTGAAAAAAAGGACAAAAATGCGCAGGCTGACAGCGAGTGGTTTAACAGGCCTGTGGGATCACTGATGCCCACACTAACTGGGTGCTGGCTCGTGCCTAGAACTCAGCCACTGGGTGGACAGCAGGGACGTTCTGAGTCCGTGTAAACTCCCATTCCCATGTTCCTTATCCTTAGAGGTCCTTACCTGCTGGCTTGCAGAAGTCCTAGGCACAGTGTCCTTCCAGAGAACTACTGTTAAATCCAGAGTCATGAGGTAGCGAATCTTTTAACAGATTTAAATGCTGTTTTCTCAGGTTTCTTTAAGCGTCCCCATAGCCAGTGTCCTAAAAGGAAGTAGAGGAGGGAACCTTTCAGCCTGTATGCTGATGCGTGTAGTTTTTCATATTTATACACTGATGTGTGCAAACTAACAAGCTTGTGTATATCTAATATGGGAACGAGCTTTTACACATACATGAGGAAGTTTTTCACTTGGGGGCTGGCTGAGCACAGTGAAGACATTTCTCTGTAGCAGGAAGAGCTCTGCTGCTCGAGGTCCTCTGTTCAGTTGAGCGTGCACATCACTCACTGGGTATAAGCTCCATTCACTGGAAGAGCACAGAGCCTACCATTTCCTTCATAGCGCTGCTAACAACAGCTGTCCATCTCTAACACGGAATCAGGACCTTACATGCAGAGCAAAAGCATTCATCTCTTGCCTGTAAGAAAATGGTTTATACCACAGTGGAAGAAGTATCAGCAATAAGCTTCTATGAATCTGTTAAATGATTTACTACATGAATGACTCTCTGTGTATAAAAATGTTTCTCAGAAAGAAAAGTGGGCCAATGATTTCTATTCTGTGCCTAGTAACAGCATCTCTCTATATGTAATACAAGGATAAAACATTTACGCACTTGGAAAGCTTTCACATACCTTCTCTCTTAAAACCAAGATGTGAATCATCTTTCAGGTAGCCCGGGAAACACTCGTTCTGTGGGTCTGATGCAGCGTTCACTGCCAGCTTCACTCACTGTGGGTACTTCCTGCCCCTGAAAACTCACAAAGTCAACACCCTCTTGCAAAGAGCAGTAACAAGAGCTGTACTGTAACTAATAATGCAACAAGCTGTTACATGCCGGTGAAAGGGATTTCTTGTCCATGAGCTGTTAGAACACTGGGTGCAGGGAAGCGTCTAAGTAGCAAGAAAAGCACTACTTGCAGGTTCTTTATTCAATTGACTATGCGCATCACCCTCTGGGAATAACTTGTGCTCACTGGAAGAAATCTCTCCTAAAATGTCTTTCACACAGCTAGTAAAAACAACTATATACATGTACTATGGAAGCAAGATTCCCATACAGGCTGAAAGGTTGCCTCCTCTACTTCCTCTTAGGACACTGGCTGTAGGGAAGTAAAGAAACCTGAGAAAACAGCATTTAAATCTGTTAAAAGATTTGCTACCTCATGACTCTGGATTTAACAGCAGTTCTCTGGAAGGACACTGTGCCTAAGATTTCTGCAAGCCAGCAGGTAAGAGCCTCCATTTAGACACTGAGTCATACTGAGAGCCCTAATGGTGCATGGATGGTGAAGCCTTTCTGACTGCATGTCATACGGTTTCCACATTCTTTATGTATGCAAGTTCTTACTAGCTACGTGGAGGGCATCTTAAACTCAGGGTTCTTTCACAGAAATGTTGTTATGCCCAGAGAGTCGTACATAATAGTGAATCTTTTAACGGGTTTCTAGAAACTGTTTTCTCAAGTTTCTTCAAGCTTCACTATACCCAGGAAACATGTGAGACCCTTTCACTCTGTGTAAATTTTGCTTCCACATTAGAGTTTCTGAGCTCTTGCTCCTAGCTATATGAAAGGAACTTCAGACGCGCGTTCTTTCAGTGAACTGACATTATGCCCGAGGAGAGGTGCATGATGCCAACTGCATAAGGACCTGGATCAGCATTGCCTCTCCTGCTCCTCAAAAGCTTCCCTGTACCCCATGTCTGAGAGCCCACAGGTGAGAAAGTCTTCCCCTAGTGGAAATTCTTGCTCCCATATTAGGTACATACGGACTTGGTTAAAACTAAACTAAAGACATTTTAGACATAGTGCTCTTTCAGGAGAAAAAAGTCACCTACGGTGTGAGGCTCGTGGTGAACTGTTGAACAGACCTGCCAAAGTGCTGTTCCTCAGGCCACTTGGATGCTGAGTCACGCCGAGATGTTTAACACTGAATGGATGAGAAAGACTTTCCAAGTCCTCTCCCCATGTCCCCAAAATACAGATGTTCTTACTGACTACGCGGTAGGAATCTGAAGCTCAGAGTTCTTTCACAGAAAAGTTGATAGATTCAGAGTCATGCATGTAGTAAAAATTTTAACTATTTTCTTAGGTTTCTTCAAGCTTTGTTATACCCAGTGTTCTGACAGGAAATACAAAGGACATTTTTTCACTTTGCATGCAAAGTCCTCCGTGTTAGAAGCTGTTGTCACTACCTATAGGAGAGAAATTGTAGACATAATGTTCTTACAATGAAAAAAGTCATGCTCAGTGAGGGATGTATGCAGTCCAATGAATACGGGACCTGTAATCTTTCTCTAATCAGAAGCCTAGTTACAGCCTGTGTTCTAAAGGCCATGGGTGAGAAAGCCTTTTTTCCGCATGTAAAAATTTGTTCCTATATCACACACATATAGACTTATTAGTACACTATGGAAGAATGTTTAGACAATTCTGTCAGTCACAAAAAGTTAGACTGTGAATGAAGCTAGCAGTGCGTAGATTAACAGCCCTGGATGGTTCATTTTCTCTGGCTGCTTGGGTGCTTAGCCATACCTGATGTTTTTTCAGTGAATGGATGGGAAAGCCTTTTCCAGGGCATGTAAAATCCTGTTCTAGATTTTCAATATTTCGATGTTCTTGCTGGCTACATAATAGAAATCTTAAGCTCAGTTTTTTTCACAGAAATATTGTTATTTCCAGAGTTTAAAGCATGTAGTAAATAATTTAACAGGTGGAAAGAAGCTGTTTTCTCAGAATTCTGAAAGGCTCACCATGCCCAGTGCCCTTACGGGGAACAGATGAGACCAACTTCCGCACTGCATCGAAGCCTTGCTTTCATGGTGGGCAGAGCGCTGTTGTCACTAGCTGGGATGCAGGACATCTTAGACACAGTGTCTTTCAGGGGAAGAGCTGTACCCAGTGAGTGATGCACACGGCTAACTGAACGGAAGACCTGGGGCAGCAGGGCTCTTGCTCATGAGGAGTTTTGTTATAACGAGTGATTTCACACCCAATAAATGACAAAGCCAATCCCTCCTCATTTAAAAGAATATCCCCACATTAGATATATGGAGACTTTTGAATAGCACTAGGAAAGAATGTTTAGACACTGTTCTTTCCTTGAAAAAAGTTACATGCAGTGAGTGAAGCTAGTGGTGACTAGTGCAAGAGACATCTAGAACTGCTGATTCCCAGGCTACTTGGATGCTGGGTCACAGCCAGTGTTTTAAGAGTGAATGTTTAGCAAAGGCTTTCCTAGTGCTGTAATAGAGAACAAATCTGACTCTATATTGGATCTGTTCCTTTAATTTTAACCACTGTGCCCGCCCTGCTTTCCAGGCTTAGTCTTGCCAGCTCTGCACCTTTTGTGAAACAATGTTGCCTTTAGCCTGACATCTACAGGAGAGCCTATTCTAGGGGCTCTGACCTTTAAGGATGGTAGCTCTTCTGCATTTACATAGAGATAGCAAGTTGCAAACCAGAGAATAACCTTTGTTTTGTTGGAGGTTTACAAGGACAGCATGACCTGACCCACATGGATGGCTGAAAGAACAAAGAATGCCTGCAGCAAGAAGTTTGCAACAACCAACCACACCCCTTCCCCTGTTTTGTTCTGTTTTGTTTTTTGTATAAAATGAGCCTGCATTCTGACTGGAGCAGGATGGCTATCCAAGACAGTAGTCTGCCATCCTCTGGGTCTGCCGGTCTTTGCAAATAAAGTTGCTATTCCTTGCCCCAACACCTTGGCTGTCGTGTGGCAAGCAGAAGAAGTTCCGATTGGGTAACGGTCCCCTGTTTGTTGCAGCATCAACACAGCTGATGACAGTGGAGTCCCTTCTACCCTGATAGGGGCAGCAGTTAACTCTGATGGGAATAGACACATTTTACAGATATAAGTTTGCCCACAGGACCTCAGCCAGCATCTCTAAACAATGTTGAAACCACCAATACAGGGTCGCACATGGTATCACCTCAGACCAAGGGACCCACTTTATGTCAAAAAGAGCAGGAGTGGGCAACATGGCCAGGGGACCCACCGGGTCCGATCACATGATCTGGCACCAAGCAGCTGTCAGGCCCACACCTCCATGAATGATCCAGTGTTGGCCCAGGACAAGCTGCCCTCCCCCAGGAAGCTGTGTGTATTCACGTCAGTCACATGTACGTAGCGCTCCATCACCGACAGAACTCAGGGCAGAGGAGCAGAAAGGTGAAAGGAGGCCCTACCCTGACCGAGCAACCCACGTGAGGCCCTGGTGCTTCCTGTCCCTGCAGCCTTGGCTTCCCACCCTGGTTCACAAAGGTGAGAACACTTTTAGAAGGGCACATGGTGCTCCAGCTGCTGCCTGAGCCCTCTGGGAACTGCAGGTCAGCACCTGGACAGGGATGACTCACCACGAGGGCCGGGAGGAGGGAGACTCGGTGTCGACAGGGAGGGCAGGGAAGGGTGCGGTCTCGGGTTCTGCTTGGCCTTCTCTTGCTGCTCTCTGGCCCTGTGTTGGTTGCGTGGAAATGTACAGCAGGCAAGACCCAAGAAGGGGATGCTGACCTCTCTGGGATGAAGGTCAGGGTAATACATCCAGGCAAGACACTGAGACCAGCGGAGGTGCCAAATGAGGGTTAGGGGACCCTACAAAGGATAGAACAGGAGGGGACGATGAGTCCATATATGGATAAGCCCTTCTAAGTTTATCCTAAGACATGAGGACCCCCCAGGGTGCTGGAGTTGTTGCTCCCAGTGCACACCTGGGAAGCAGATCTGAACGGTGACTCCCAGACCACCCTCCAGGATCCCGGAGCACATCCCTCAGCTACAGGCAGCACAGGTACCAGGCAGCAGCTCTCAGAGGCCAGTCAGAAGGATCACCTCCTCTGAGGATGGCGGCTCCGCCCAGGGTCCTGCTCCCTTCTGGAGCAGCCCCACCCCCAGTGACGGATGGATGTAGGGGGTTGAGGCTCGGCCTTCCTGCCCCAACTTAGGACAATTCCAGAAGGCCCTTCCAGCCTGAGAGCTTCATCCCTTCTCACACTGCTGCCGATCAGATGTTGATCCTGGGACCCACTGCAATACACGGGAGGCAAGATGGCCCGAGGTTCCCAATAGCCGCTCCCAGCTCAGTTCCACCAGAGATGACTAGTTTCTACGGCCCTGTCACCTAATTATATTCAGAAAAGGAGAGGGGGGATCTAAATTTGACATAGCTTGGCTTTTGCACTCCTCATTTCATGGCAGGAGGTTATAGAGCCAAAGGTTTGTAAGAACCATCCTCCCAGTGTCCCAGCTCCTTCCAGAGTGTATTAGAGACCAGAGCCTGAGGTCAGATGAACGTGACAACATTGATGGGGAACACACAGCTGCTGCCTTGAAGCCCCCTTTTGTGAGAGAAGAAACGACAGTGTGAATTCGCTCTAGCTCTGAGAATGAGAGGTCAAAACTGGTCCTGCTGTGGAAAATTCATTCAGAAACTAGTCAGCTTTCTTGTTTCTGGGTTGGGGGGATGTAATTAGGTTTGTTCATTTATTTTTAATGGTGGGACTGGGGATTGAACCCAGCACACCATGCATGCTAAGCACATGCTCTGCCACTGGGCTATACCCGCCCCCGACTTGGAAACTAGTCAGAAATACAAAGGGCCAAGAAAAGCCAAGACAATGTTTGCAGAAAAAAAATAAGAAACAGAGCTTTTTCTACTAGATAGCAACATCTGTTTAAAGGTGCAGTAGTAATTAAGGCAGCGCGGTTCCAATGTAAGAAGAAAGAAACAGACCAACGAATGGAAGAACTGTAAAGTGGACTCATACATACGTGGAGACGATTTACAGCAGGGGTGGTGCTTCGGAGAAGTGGGGAAAGGATGATCCTGTGAATAAAGGATGCCAGGACCACTGAATACAGATCACTTAAAAAGAAATGGAAACAAATGTGACGCTACCTCATACAAAAAATCAACTGCTGAGAGGGGGCCAAGGAAGCAGCTGTGTTTATGAAGAAGACAACATCGAGGATCTGACTGTGACGGTGGACACACAGACCTATGTAGGTGAGAAAATTGTGTAGACCCTAATTCACACACACACACACACACACACACAGACACACACACACACACAAATGAGTGCAAATGAAACTAGGGAAGAAAGCCCATAGCAATGTCCTGGTTGTGATGGTTTACTACAGTTCCTCAAAATGTCACCATTATGTGAAACTGGGAGAAGTGAACAAAGAATCCTAGATTTTTATTATTATATTTTTTATTTATACTTTATTTGGGGGGGAGGCAATTACATTTTTATTTATTGATTTTTAATGGTGGTACTGAGGATTGAACCCAGGACCTCGTGCTTGCTAGGCACACATCTTCCACGGAGTTATCCCCTCCCCCTCTGGACTATTTCTTAAAACTGCATGGGAAGCTGCAATTAACTCAATAAATCTTCTATTAAATTCCAGGTACAGGCAGACCTTGGAAATACTGCAAGTTCAGTTCCAGACCATGCAATAAAGCAAATATTGACAATTA
>NC_045715.1:570252-580910 GCF_009834535.1 Camelus ferus
ACCTTAAAAGGAGTTGATGAGCCTACCTGAACTTGGGCATTCCAGTGATCAGATCCCTTTTTCCTTTTTGTATAGGAAAGGAAAGGGAATGTCCTTGGTGTACTCATCCCCCAAATACGGGGGTTTTATCACTGACCCCTAGGGTGTTATAGACAGAAACTGAACCATGTGGCCTGGAGGCCTTTACGTTAGAGCCATTATGACCACCGCCTTTTCATTAAGGCCACTAAGAAAATGGTTGCAGGGTCCCCTTTGGCCATTTTTGCACCTCGTACAGCAGGAGTCCCTGTGAATTCTCATCACACTCAGCGTTTCTCCATCAGCTTCCCTGCCTCCTATGAAGTCCTTTTGTTAACTGCTCCTCACATAGCCCTTTTATTTTGTGTTAACCTTAATCCTGCTACTCTTCTGCCCTCCATCACTGACAAAGTCCCTCACGGCAGCTTAATGCTGATGGATCACCTCCTGGCTCCTCGTGATAATCCATAGGAAATTCCACTGGGTAACATTGACTTCTAAGTGTTCACTGATGGCTTTTATTCAAAAGGTGACACAGGCGAATATAGTGCTGGGGACACTACTGCAGGTCCTTCTGATGTTGTTCGGACAGCATCCTTACCTGTGGCTACTTCAGCCCAACAGGCTGAATTATATGCTCTTAAATAAAACTGTCCTTTAGCCAAGGATGAAACTGTGAATATTTACACTGAAAGCACATGCTTTCAGAGTAGCCAGTGACTTTGTAATGTCATGAAAGCAACATGGCTTACTTACTTCCAATGGTAATAAAAATTTAAATGGGCCTCTATGTTCAGGAATTATTCGATGCAATACTTTTACCTGCCACTTTAGCTATTATTAATATTCCAGGACATTGTAAACTCGACTCTCTGGAACTAAGGGAACTCAACTTGCCCCCCAAAATAACTTAGAAAACCTGGATAGAGAACCCCACCAATGGGCGTCAGAAAAGGAAGAACAGGATTGGAAATTTAACACTTGTTGGTTTAATAAAAAAGAGAAAGGTTTTCTTCAAATGACACCCCAGTCTTACTGGAGACTCTAAAATTCTCACTCCTCACCACTCTACATGCATTAAATTGGTCTCCTGACAAAATGATAGCCTTAATGAATCAATATTGGTGGGAAACATTAGCAAGACTACAGAAATACTTCCTTCACTTGTCCCATTTACCCAAACTACAACCCAGAGAAGCCCGTTTGTGTGGCTCACAGACATTATACTGCCTAATGGATCATTCAAAGTCTGGCAAATGGATTTCATGCAACTTCCTTTATCTCATGAATATAAATACATTTTGGCCATGGTCTATATGTTTTCCCACTGGACTGAAGCCTTCCCTTGCAGACGGGAGACTGCCCCTTCTGTGGCTAAAGTTCTTTTGGAAAATATTATCTCCAGCTGAGAAATTCCTCTCAAATGTCCCAGTGACTGAGGAACGCACTTTACTGGTTAGGTACTCTGACCAGTCTGCACTGTTTGGCTGGTAAGCTCACTTTCACTGTGCTTATCACCCTCAACCCTCTCATTTAGTGAAACACACTAATGGCATTATTAATACTCAATTAGCAAAATTTGTCTTGGCCAAAAGCTTTGCTGTTGGTCCCTCTAAAGCTTAGCTCCACCCCTTTTGGAACTTATAAATTCTCACCCTTAAAGATATTCAGAGGACACTCAATGTGCCTGGCTCCTGCCTCTTTTTAACCACAGCTGATGAAAGGAGAAATACCTTAATATTGCAAAGGCTTAATTGCTTCTGATAAAAATAACCATGTTTTGATAGAGCAATTTTTCACAGGGTGCTCTCAGGACACAACGACCTTAAGTATCACACCTCACAAACTGGAGGTTTTGTCTATTGGAAATGACACCTCCAGAAGTACTCTCTTCAACCCCTCTCTAGAAAGGGCCCACCAGGCACAGACCTAATCAATCTTTGTGCCACCAAACTCACATAAGCCATCAAATGATCGCCAATGTCTATAATCGTGATAATATATGGACTTTAGATAAAAAGTTCCTGAGAGCTCTCCCTCCTACCCTTTCTTGTTACTCAGATGTGACCTCAGTATGTTTCCAATCTGTGAACTTCCCCTCCAGTGTGGGACGCTACACCCAGGAAAGTTCATTCCTGACACTGAGGGACAAAAAGACACTAAAACTAAGTAAACCTGATTCTCGATCACAGATGCTTTCAGAGAAAGTTTTGATCAAAAGGGAGAAATGTAAAAATAGTAATAAACAGAAATCTCAGTTAAATAGGGTTGAGAGACCCTAAATATCTCTCATGTTCTGCAATAATAGCAGAACCCAAGAGGAAGAGGAAAACTCTTCTTTCCTGGAAAGGACTCAGCCAATGGAAAGCCATGGACACTTTGTTTACAACCGCCCTCCCTACTTCCTTTTCCTCACTATAAGTACTCTTCTTACATTGTCACGGGGAGACTTGCATGTGGCCCATCACAGTTGAAGACCCCAAACTGCAATCCTCAGCTGATCCCAAATAAATCCATTTTTGCTAGAGAAATAACTAGCAGTCTATTCGTTTTAGGTCAAGACAAGAGATAAGGAAGTTTGAGTACAGGTTGTATAAGGAAATAGAGCCTAGAGAGAGAAAAGTTTCAATTGAATAGGTCAGATTTAAAGTCTGAAATTAGTACTTACTGAAGTGGTGGGGTGGGAGACCCTCCAAAATTATGGAGTTTGAGCAGTTCCAGATGACATTGCTTTTCAGACATATCTCTCAGAGAATGAATTCGAGTTTTCATTCTGGAGGACCCATGTATTCCCATCATGATAATTTGCAATAAAACTGGGGAACCAAGACCAGCATCATCCCCAGGCAAAGAAAATACTAAGTTTCAACATTAGGTGGCTTAGAATTTCAAAAAAGTTTGCCCTAAATTGTTAGTTCCCTCTCCCTCTTTATCCCTGAGCCACACCAACACCCATTCTCATTAATCTCAGCCTATAGGTTAGCAAGGTATATGCAAAACCTCACTGTATATCTAGGCAACTACTTCAGAAACTTGTTTTTTAGAGACTGTGAAAATGTCTATGCATCGATGTGTTGACTTTTTGCAAGACAGTGTGATGAGAAGCCCCAGGATACAAATTTCCTCAAATAGCTTGCAGTCACCATGGATCTCCACACACACAGCCTGTGAGGTTTTCCATCTGCACAAGCAGCCCATGATTCGTTACACATGCCACACTTCTCTTTGAGATGCCTTTTAACTTAGAGGGATCAATAAAAAGCGAACCAGTGCTTTTATTTAAATGTCATTTCATAAATAAGCAGGCAACACAGATAACCTTTCCCTGGAGCGATTCTATTCTAATGTAATTCTCACAAATGGCGAAGCCTTCGCTTCATCCCAGTCACTTGACCAAGTCTGCTCACATTTATTTCCCTAAAAGTTATTTGTCGGCAACTAGAAAAAAATGCAGAAAAAATTTTATAAGAGGAAAAACACTTTGGAATACACAAAAACATCGTTTTTTTTTTTGTTTGTTTTTTATTTTCTCTTTGCTGACTTCTTTTCAAGAGTGTATCTCTTGCTTTTTGAATTTCATGACTAGTGGGATGAGTCAAGGCAAAGTCACACATACATGAAGTGAGGCAAATGTGAAGACCGAAGGGAGAAAGGGAATTTTCTAGAAATTCTATCCTTTAACTCACTTTTTTTCTCATGGCTTTTCTTTTTCTTTCTTTCTTTTTTTTTTTTTTTTGGGGGTGGAAATTTTTTTTTAACATTTTTTATTGATTTATAATCATTTTACAATGTTGTGTCAAATTCCAGTGTTCAGCACAATTTTTCAGTTATTCATGGACATATACACACTCATTGTCACATTTTTTTCTCTGTGAGTTATCATAACATTTTGTGTATATTTCCCTGTGCTATACAGTGTAGTCTATTCTACAATTTTGAAATCCCAGTCTATCCCTTCCCACCCTCCACCCCCCTGGTAACCACAAGTCTGTATTCTCTGTCTGTGAGTATATTTCTGTCCTTTATTTATGTTTTGTTTTTGTTTGTTTGTTTGTTTTTGTTTTTGTTTTTTAGATTCCACATATGAGTGATCTCATATGGTATTTTTCTTTCTCTTTCTGACTTACTTCACTTAGAATGACATTCTCCAGGAGCATACATGTTGCTGCAAATGGCATTATGTTGTCAGTTTTTATGGCTGAGTAGTATTCCATTGTATAAATACACCACAACTTTTTAACCAGTCATCTGTTGATGGACATTTAGGCTGTTTCCATGTCTTGGAAATAGTAATATATTGTAAATAGTGCTGCTATGAACATTGGGGTGTGGGTGTCTTTTTGAAGTAGGGTTCCTTCTGGATATATGCCCAAGAGAGGTATTCCTGGGTCGTACGGTAAGTCTATTCCTAGACTTTTGAGGAATCTCCACACTGTTTTCCATAGTGGCTGCACCAAACTGCATTCCTACCAGCAGTGTAGGAGGGTTCCCCTTTCTCCACAGCCTCTCCAGCATTTGTCACTTGTGGATTTTTGAATGATGGCCATTCTGACTGGTGTGAGGTGATACCTCATTGTAGTTTTGATTTGCATTTCTCTGATAATTAGTGATATTAAGCATTTTTTCATCTGTTTTTGATCATTTGTATGTCTTCCTTGGAGAATTGCTTGTTTAGGTCTACTGCCCATTTATGGATTGGGTTGTTTATTTTTTTCTTATTGAGTCATATGAGCTGCTTATATATTTTGGAGATCAAGCCTTTGTTGGTTTCACTTGCAAAAATTTTCTCCCATTCCGTAGGTTTTCTTCTTGTTTTATTTCTGGTTTCCTTTGCTGTGCAGAAGCTTGTAAGTTTCATTAGGTCCCATTTGTTTATTCTTGTTTTATTTCTTCTAGGAGAAAATGTTTTAAATGTATGTCAGATAATGTTTTGCCTATGTTTTCCTCTAGGAGGTTTATTGTATCTTGTCTTATGTTTAAGTCTTTAATCCATTTTGAGTTGATTATTGTATATGGTGTAAGGGAGTGTTCTAGCTTCATTGTTTTACATGCTGCTGTCCAGTTTTCCCAACACCATTTGCTGAAGAGACTGTCTTTATTCCAATGTATATTCTTGCCTCCTTTGTCAAAGATGAGTTGACCAAAATTTTGTGGGTTCATTTCTGGGCTCTCTATTCTGTTTCATTGGTCTATATGTCTGTTTTGGTACCAATACCATGCTGTCTTGATGACTGTAGCTCTATAGTATTGTCTGAAGTCTGGGAGAGTTATTTCTCCAGCCTCTTTCTTTCTCTTCAGTAATGCTTTGGCAATTCTAGGTCTTTGATGGTTCCATATGAATTTTATTATGATTTGTTCTAGTTCTGTGAAATATGTCCTGGGTAACTGGATAGGGATTGCATTAAATCTGTAGATTGCCTTGGGCAGTGTGACCATTTTAACAATATTGATTCTTCCAATCTAAGAGCATGGAATATCTTTCCATTTTTTAAAGTCTTCTTTAATTTCCTTCATCAATGGTTTATAGTTTTCTGTGTAAAATTCTTTCACCTCCTTGGTTAGATTTATTCCCAGATATTTTATTACTTTTGGTGCTATTTTAAAGGGGATTGTTTCTTTACTTTCTTCTTCTGTTGATTTATCGTTAGTGTAAAGAAATGCAACTGATTTTTGAACGTTAATTTTGTAACCTGCTACCTTGCTGAATTCTTCAATCAGCTCTAGAAGCTTTTGTGTGGACCTTTTAGGGTTTTCTATATATAGTAACATGGCATTAGCATATAATGACACTTTTACCTCTTCTTTTCCAATTTGGATCCCTTTTATTTCTTTCTCTTGCCTGACTGCTGTGGCTAGGACTTCCAGGACTATGTTGAATAGGAGTGGTGATAGTGGGCATCCTTGTCTTGTCCCAGATTTTAGTGGGAAGCTTTTGAGTTTTTCACCATTGAGTACTATGCTGGCTGTAGGTTTGTCATATATAGCTTTTATTATGTTGAGATATGTTCCCTCTATACCCACTTTGGCGAGAGTTTTTATCATAAACGGGTGTTGAATTTTATCAAATGCTTTTTCTGCATCGATTGAGATGATCATGTGGTTTTTGTCCTTTCTCTTGTTGATGTGATGTATTACATTGATTGATTTGCATATGTTGAACCAGCCTTGTGTCCCTGGGATGAACCCCACTTGGTCATGATGTATAATCTTTTTTATGTGTTGTTGGATTCTATTTGCTAAAATTTTGGTGAGGATTTTGGCGTCTATGTTCATCAGTGACATTGGCCTATAATTCTCTTTTTTTGTAGTGTCTTTGCCTGGTTTTGGTATCAGGGTGATGGTGGCTTCATAGAATGAGTTTGAGAGTATTCCCTCCTTTTCAATCGTCTGGAAGAGTTTGAGAAGGACTGGTATGAGTTCTTCTTTGTATGTTTGGTAGAATGCCCCGGTGAAGCCGTCCGGTCCTGGACTTTTATTTGTAGGGAGGTGTTTAATTGCTATTTCTATTTCCTTTCTAGTGATCAGATTGTTCAAGTGTTCAGGTTCTTCTTGATTCAGTTTTGGTGGACAGTATGTTTCCAGAAACTTGTCCATCTCCTCTAGGTTATCCAGTTTGGTTCCATATAGTTTTTCATAATATTCTCGTATGATATTCTGTATTTCTATTTTGTTTGTTGTAATTTTTCCATTTTCCTTTCTTATTTTGCTAATTTGTGCTCTCTCTTTTTTCTTCTTTGTGAGTTTGGCCAGAGGTTTGTCGATTTTATTTACTTTTTCAAAAAACCAGCTTTTGGTTTGGTTGATTTTTTCTGTGGTCTTGTTAATCTCTATTGTATTTAATTCCCCTCTGATCTTTATTATTTCCTTCCTTCTGCTGCTTTTTGGGGCTTTTTGTTCTTCTTTTTCTAATTCATTCAGGTGGTGGGTTAAATTGTTTATTTGAGATTGTTCCTCTTTTTTGAGGAATGCCTGTATCGCTATAAACTTCCTTCTTAGCACTGCCTTTGCTGTGTCCCATAGGTTTTGAGTGGTTGTGCTTTCATTATCATTTGTCTCAAGGTATTTTTTAATTTCAGCTTTGATTTCCTCAGTGATCCATTGTTTTTTAAATAACATATTGTTTAATCTCCATGCTTTCCTTTTTTTCTCCTTTGTTTCTCTGTTGTTGATTTCTAGTTTCATGGCATTGTGGTCAGTAAAGATGCTTGAGATAATTCTATCTTCTTAAAATTGTTGAGATTTCTTTTGTGCCCAAGTACATGATCGATCCTGGAAAATGTTCCATGTGCACTTGAAAAGAATGTATATCCTATTTTTGGGGGGTGTAATGCTCTGAAAATATCCACCAAATCTAGTTTTTCTATTGTAGTATTTAATTTCTCTGTTGCCTTTTTTATTTTCTGTCTGGAAGATCTGTCTAGTGATGTTAATGCAGTGTTAAAGTCTCCAACTATGATTGTATTCCCATCAATATCCCCCTTTATCTCTGTTAGTAATTCTTGTATGTACTTAGGTGCTCCTATATTGGGTGCATATATATTAACGAGTGTAATATCCTCATCTTGTATCACTCCTTTAATCATTATAAAATGTCCTTATTTATCTTTCTTTATGGCCTTTGTTTTAAAGTCTATTTTGTCTGAAATCAGTACTGCAACACCTGCTTTTTTGGCTTTTCCATTTGCATGGAATATCCTTTTCCATCCTTTCACTCTCAATCTATATGTGTCCTTCTCCCTAAAGTGGGTCTCTTGTATGCAGCATATTGAAGGTTCTTGCTTTATTATCCAGTCAGCCACTCTGTGTCTTTTGACTGGAGAATTTAGTCCATTAACATTTACAGTAATTAATGATAGATGTGTGTTTATTGTCATTTTGAACTTATCTTTGCAGTTGAATTGGTATATCCTCTTTGTTCCTTTCTTCTTCCTTTTGTGGTTGGTAATTTTCCTTTGTATTATCATGGATTTTATTTACTTTTTGTGACTCCTTTGTAAATTTTTGGCTTGTGGTTACCCTTTTTTGTAAATCTATCAACCCATTACTATAACTGTTTTTATTAAACTGATAGTAACATGATCTCAAACCCATCCTTCTGTTAAAAAAATTTAAAAAAGAAAGAAAAAGATATTCTGTAATTCCCTGCCTCCCTCTCCCACTCTAAGTGATTTGTATGTCTTCTTTTATAATTTCATGTTTACTTTATTTGTAATTCATGAGTTATCACCTTTCCAGTTGTGTGTTTCTCATTTCTGTAGCATCCTGCTGCTTTTCTATTTAGAATAGCCCTTTCAGTATTTCTTTTAGCATGGGTTTAGTGTTGCTAAACTCCTGCAGCTTTTTTTGTCTGTGAAACTCTTTATTTCTCCTTCTATCCTAAAGGATAGCCTTGCTGGATAAAATATCCTAGGCTGCATCTTTCTTTTTCATTCAGGGCTTTGAATATATCTTGCCACTCCCTTCTGGCCTGTAGTGTTTGTGTAGAGAAATCAGCTGAGAGCCTTATGGGGGTTCCCTTGTAACTTACTCTTTGCTTTTCTCTTGCTGCCTTTAGAATCATTTCTTTATCCTTGACTCTGGCCATCTTGATTATGATATGTCTTGGTGTGGGTCTATTTGGGTTCTTCCTGTTTGGGACCCTCTGAGCTTCCTGTACTTGGATATCTGATTCCTTCTTTAAGTTTGGTAAGTTTTCAGTCATGATTTCTTCAAAAACCTTTTCAATCCCCTTTGATCTTTCTTCCCCTTCTGGGACCCCTATTATGCGAAGATTGGGACGCTTTATATTATCCCATAGGTCCCTTATGCTATTTTCATTATTTTTTATTTGCTTCTCTTGTAGTTCTTCTGAATGGGTGCTTTCTATGGCCCTGTCTTCTAGATCACTAATTCGTTCCTCTACATTATCTAGTCGGCTTTGCACAGCTATTAGATCATTCCTCATCTATGTCAATGAGTTTACCCATTCTACTTGGCTCTTCTTTATAGCTTCAATTTCATTTTTGACATATTTTATATCTTTAAAAACTATCTCTTTTAATTCCTTCAGCAATTCGATCACTCCTTTTTTGAAATATTGATCTAGTAGGCTATCGATGTCTATTTTGTTGATCTTTCTTTCAGCGGATTTCTCTTGTTCTTTTAATTGGGAAAAGTTTTTCTGCTTCTTCATCTTGCTCATACCTCTTTGGCACTGTGGTTTATGGAGTATCAGTTGTTTATTTTGGTCCTTAAGGATTTTATCTGATGCCTATTTAGGAATAGAACTTAGGAAAAAAAGAAAAAAAAATAAGAGAGAGAGAGAAAGAATTTTAAAAGAAGGGAGAAAGAGGGTTTGAAAACAGTGTATAATGAATAATAGAAGAGTGAGTTGAAGCAGAGTATTAATTGGGTTGAGACGTCCTTTTAAAACCTTTACAAAAAAGGGGGGGAGATGAATAGATGTATTTGAAACCTGTGTCTAATCAATAGCAGGACATCAAAACCCAAGAGAAATAGAAATGAATTAAGAAGTAAAGATTAAGAGAGTAATAGAAAATAGAACAGGTAAAAACAGATTTAAAATAAAAGGGGGGGGTTGTCGGTGTTCTCCTGGAGTCTGTGTGCTTTTAATGTGAAGTCTTTCTGTCTTCGTCCTGTTCTGGAAGCTCAGCTTGCTGTTTTCAGAGGCCCTCCGTTGGCGCCCTCTTCTGTGCTGCTCCCAGCACCTGTCGGCAAGCAGATCGCGCCTCCTCCTAACACTGGGTCAGGTGCAGCTCTCCTGTGCTGTGGGCGGGCGGGTCGCTGCCCCTCCAGTAGCCGCAGTCAGATGTTGCAGACTGGCCAGGTAGGAGGGCGGGTCGTGCCCCCTCCCAGCACCTCGGTCAGGGGCTGTGTTCCTGCCCGAAAGGCGGGGGGCCTCTCTCCCCCTACCTGCGCCGCCGGTAGCTCCGCTCACTGTGAGGCTGCGAGCTCTGCCCAGGTCGGCGCTCCGCCCTGGTCGGCTCTCCGTGGGTGGGCTCGGGGAAGACCGAGGGACAGCCCTGTCTGTGCTCCGGGCCAAAACCCAGCTCCTTGTTTGTCTTCGTGGAGCAAGTTCTCTGAGGGACCAGGATGGAAGGATCCTATCTGCCCCGGTCTGCAGGCCAGTCTCAGTCTGGCCTTTGAGGCTGCTAAGCCCTTCGGTGCGGATGCAGGTTTCGCCCCCGCCCCCGCCTGAGTCCTAAGCGCGGAGGATATGGCGGCTGTGCCTGAGCCCCGCCTCTCTTCCCCCGTAAACTTTCCGCGGGTTTTCAGAGATGGGGGTGAGCACCCTTCCCCCGAGAGCACATCAACCTTGCTGTTTTATGGAGGGCCCAGATTGTTCTGCCCTGTTCACCCACAGCCACGGCGCGCAGCCCCTTGCGTTCCCCCGGGGCTGCCTCCGTGCAGCTGCCCCCGTCCTCCGCCCGGCTTGTGCAGCCTGGCCCTGCCTGCCACTGCCGGCCCGCGTCTCAGGCTGGGTGTCAGGGGGATGCTCTGTGCCCGTTTAACTTAGTTCTCTTAGTCAAGGGCTGCTCTGTACAGATCCGAGCCTCGGAGGCTCCCCCTTTGTCCTGCTGGCCTCTCAGTTGGAGAGGGGAGACCCAGTGAGCGAGCGCCAGTCCTCCTTTGCCGCTCCC